>NC_056735.1:1272520531-1272820531 GCF_019279795.1 Protopterus annectens
TTTACAGCTATGTACATCTTACCTGTCAGTATATATGCACATCATACCGGTTTACTACCTGATACCTGTATGTGGCCCGTAAATGATATATCTGTGTCTGTGCTGTGTGATACACATGCATACATGTACATGACGTACAGACATATATATGTTAAGTATACACATTCATGTATGTGTGGACGTGACAGGCAATAGGTTACCTGGGACACACAGCGGATGCTACCTACAGCATATATCACACAACTTGCTGCCCTGAAAGGCATACATTGATAGCACATTGTGGACAGTGACATTATACGTGGACAGTGGCATGTGCAAGCATAATGTGTGAGCCACATTGTGTAGTGGTACTGAGGTGCAGGTGTCAAGATGACCTTTCTCGGCTGTGTTAGTAGCTGTCATTATTAGCAGGACTGCTAGCCTAAGTATATCTTACATTGGTCATATACACAATTTCTGCTGCTGTCCATCACCGTGCATGAGGCATTTGCTACCAAGCACATTACTGCCACTCGTAGTGATGTCATGGTGCAAGTTGCAACTGCTAGATCAAAACATTGAGCTAATGTCCTGCCGTTATTATGAGGTTGTCCAGTGTCTGTCATTCTGGGCTGTCATGACTGAATGACAAGCCTTCAACACACAGCACATGCATCCATGTTTCATGTGTGTGTGGATAATACCTAGGTTCACATTTACCCATATAGCTGTATTCCAAGGCAAATGTCCTACACCCAGAAGTAACACCTTGACACCTACAAGACAATTGCATTGTATGCTTATTCTAACCAGTGCTAGATGTGTGGCTTTAGTAATCCATTTGCTCAATGTAGAACCTACAATGGGGAATACTGGCATCTGTGCAGTGAGGAACACCTGGCTAAAGGCTCTGTAGTGCACAATTTCACTACCACCATACAACTCAGATCCAGACATGTAGCCATGATAGTGGTATGGACCATTCCAGGTGGTGGTGTACACATATTCATAAAGGCTACTCACATGTAAACTCTGACGTAATACATCACAGATGAGTCAGGTACAGGTGACAGTGGCAAATGCTGCATTCTAGGTTGTATCCTCATATACATCCACCACTTTGTCCCCAGACTACCAACACACATCCATATGTGGTATGACATAGTATGGTAGACCACCAGATAACCCTCGATTGGTGGACTGTACCTAGGCATACATCAACTGTGCAAAGTACCTATGTACAGACACAGCTGCATAATGTGTTATGCAATGCAATAATACCACTGTTTGTAACCTGCTCAGTTGTACACACACCAGGGTCCCTCAGATGTTGTCAACATTAACAGGGTCAACTGTTGCTGTAAACCAGTAATCAACACCCTCATGGTTGGATATGACCTAACTGTACCTGCCCTGGATATGTACATCCCACACTCATACAACATAAATGACATTACCATAGCTTTTGTTATCCTTTCTACATACAGGTGGCTACAGTCATTACACACATGCACATGGCAGATAACATGCTAACAGTAAATAAGGTTTGATATCTATATTAACAGAGGTAATATTCCCTCTCTACTGGTCACCCATGACACCTATTATATCATACAATATCCCATGTGGCATGTATGTCATTAGACATGCCCACCTAATGCAATGCCTACAAACATACCCAAATAACAGGATCATAGGACCTACACAAGGCATGTATTGACAGGGTCAGGGAAATTCAGCTCAGCTCTGTATGTTCCTGTTTAGTCACAGGTGATATGTCCATGACATGTACAGCCATGTGTGGCCACAGCTCCTACATATACCCCATGTCAACAATTGCAAGCCATGCATGCTGTGTGCTTTCTGGACATTATCCTTAGTACTACAATAACCAGTACATGCTGGGGTGAGATGTTTACAAGCCACAGACCTCGCACGTGCTTGAATGAATGTACTGCCTAGCTCTACCATAGCACATTGCTGGCACTCTTCCAGTAAACATGAGGTGTGTGTGGCAAATATGATGTGCTCACTGTTGACCATTACAGTGTACTGGCTTCACCATGGCACTGTCAAGTGAAAGTTTGTAGGAGCATGACATGGAATAATGCTGTGTGTGTCTCGCTGATATGTGCTGTTGTCATATATGTACACTTGGCTACTTGGTGAAGATGGTGGTGTCCTACCAGTACATGAATACAACATCCATTATGGTGTAATGCTCGGCTATGTTTCACACATGGCATGGGGAAGGTGTGGAATGTATCCTCTTGACCTGCTAGTGCACTTACTGATGTAGACCGCATATGTGTACGTGTATTGATGTTTGTGTCGAATACATGTGTGTGCAGTGTCTGATGTCTGAAGGTGACTGTTGTCTTAGTACATCATGCTGTTGCATACAGCCTCAACATTGCCAACTGTATATGGTGATATACTCTAAGTACAGTAAGCCATACGTGAGGTATAGATAGATGTTTGGACATGACTACTAAGTGGTGGGGCTTCTTTGCAGATGAATGATTACTGAGGACAGCTCACTGGTGTGTTACAACCATTCCTACAATAACCTGTGTAACTGCTCAGGTCAGGTTTTGTTAATTGAAGTGGAAGACAGACAATGTAGAATGCTGTAAGGGTGACACTGAAGGCAAACCTCATGACACCTGAAACAGTAATACCTCACCTGTGCATATATTGTGCATATATCAGCACAGTTGGCAAAGGAAAGAGTCAGTAAGCTTTGTACTGGATGAAATAGTGCTGTACATCTGTAATACCTGTCATGAGATAGGCAGGTGTTTGATCCACAGTACTGGCACATGTGTGTGTGTGTGTGTGTGTGTGTGTGTGTGTGTGTGTGTGTGTGTGTGGATATTCATGTGTATGGCTGTCTGGTCCCTGGAGTGAGGCTGTATTTTACCATAGTGAAATGTTAATGCCCACTCCCCCATCTACTCAATGCAATCTAGCATCCCTGTTGATATCATCAGTCATAGACGGGCATTCTAACCACCTGTTAACATGTACACCCTAGGGTGTGACCTGTTGTTACATAGCCTACTGCTGGAACTCCTCCCCACATACACTCACTGCACTGTAGTATCCCTGTCGATGTCCTTGATCTTAGGCCATTCCGACTACCTGTACATGTGTAATCTCTGTGGCGTGTCTTGTAATTGCGTAGTACTATAATGATGATATGCACATAGGTAGGGGTTCTCATCTGAACACTGGCAACAGTGTGTGTGTGTGTGTGTGTGTGTGTGTGTGTGTGTGTGTGTGTGTGTGTGTGTGTGTGTGTGTGTCAGAGTATGTGTTACTGTGTCTGTGAATCCCTGAGTGTGTGGGTGTTTCTGTGTTTGCATGCTGTCATGGCAGTGGGTATTACAGCTTCCCAATGAGAAGCTACTATTTCCACTGGCCCTTACCCTTGTCATCCAGCATACCACTCTTTTACCGCCTCCCCGCTCTAGGTAACTATACCTGTGATGTCACCCACTATGGATGTGACGGCTCTGAACACAGTAGCTTACTACACAGCTATCATGCTCTTGGATCATTACAACAGTAAACATAATTGAAACATGGGAGAATATAACTGTGATGTGGAAGCTACAAAGTGCATACAGTTATTGTCATACTGACCTGTGGATAGTCAGCATTTACATATGGGACACTAACCGCAAACACCGACATCCCCCAGCACATGCAACTACACCTGAAACAGGAAGGCAGAACGTCAAGATCAACATGCTGTTAGTGTTGTTACACATGATACACATTGTCAAACATACAAAGTGCATTCTAAAACTGTAATACATGGTATGTCTGCTTCCTGTCAACACTACTCAACAATATTAATCTACAATTGTCTACCTAGTATGTTCACCCTGTGCATCAGACCATATAAGCATGTTCCTGCACCGATGGTGTGGATGACATAGATGCAGCACAGGCATCATCATAGGCACAGGCTGATAATGTTTGCCAGAGGCCTAGGCTGCACCATTGGATGACATCATGTGTGTGTGTGTTAGGGCCTATGATATCACTGGGTGTGTGTGGATGTTATGCTTGTGTGTTAAGGTGCTCTACATTTGTTTCCAGTGTGTGTGTATGCATACACACAGGTCTGGCATGTGGCTGACCTACACAGGGGTATTATTGACAGCTGCAGACTGTACAAGGCAGGTTTCACAGTTCACGGTGTCCAGCCATGGCCATGTGACCTGCGCCTGACAGGGGTTGCATGGGCACTACCAGGCAGAGGTCCAGACTGCGTACTGTCTGATGCGACATGTCCACTGGAATCGTTTCCCTGTTGGGACCATCCAGGAACACGTGCACGTGGCCTGCTGTGTCCTGGTGTGGACTGCATAGCACCAGCTGCACTGCTGCTGCTACTGCAACTATGGGAGTGGGCATGTGCAGTAGCATGTTCACGTAGACTTTCAACAGGTGATTAGCTGGCCTACGTCCATGTGCCTGACACCTCACTCCCACCAGATGTTCCAGCACAGACATTCCATACTCGAGAATTGACATGCCACAGTCAAGGACTCCCACCATGTCACCCAATCGTCTATCCAAAACATCTGCAAGATGATGGTGAGCATTTGCAAGTGCCTGGATGTTGTCAGTTAATGAACGGACAGCAGCCCTCTGAAGCCTCAGACCTTCTCTGTTGTGCAATTCAGCAAGTGCCTGTGCCTCCATTACAGCCTGAAACATGCGTCTGATGACTCCAGCTGATGTGCATTGTCTCACAGGGGCATGTTGGCCAGTGGTCCTCCTACGAGCAGCGCTGGGCACATGCCTGTGTGTGTCATCACCAGTCAGTTGACTGAGATCATGGTGTACAGGAATACCTTCCATAGTCTTCACACTTCCCTGTTCCATGCTGTCACCCACAAACTATACTTCCTCTATGGCAAGTGGTGATAGGGTATGTGTAGGCAGGAGAACTGTGTGCGAGGATGAGGGGGAGACAGGTGGAATGGCAACCAATGGCACAGATTCAGCCACTGACAACCCTGCCTGTTCCTTAATCATACTATCATCATCACTGCCAGAGTCTGTGGGGACACTAACATCAGGTGGACCGCAGAAGGGCAACACACCTACATCAACACATGTGAGGGGAAGACAAGAACTGTACATTACAAGTTATACCAGACACACACAGACAGAGAGAGACACACACAGACAGACAGAGACACACACAGACAGACACACACACACACACACAGATGCACACACTTACACACAAACACACACACACACACATACACCCACACCCACACAGACCCACACACATACAGACACATACAGACATACACAGACACACACACACAGACACACACACACATACATACACACAGACACACACACAGACACACACAGACACACAGACACGCACACAGACACACAAAGACACACACACACACACACACACACACACACACACACAAACACACACACACACACACACACACGCAACATGCAGGTGATATGGCAGATGGCATTCAGCTTAGACAATTATAGTTTCAGCTTAGACAATTATAGTGATAGTTATCATACATCCCTGAGTTGCACACAACAGCATGCATGTGTTATAGCAGACAGCATGCACCTTACACAATTATAGTGGTGGTTAGCATACATATCTGTATTGCACCATTTGCGTTAGTAGCCTATGCTCCATACCTGCAACACAATGCATGCACTTTGCACTGTTGCAACACACTGCCATGGTGTGTGCAACATACACCACATGTTAACAGACCTTTGTACATCTGCCACTGATTCTTTGTGTTGGCCACTGCCCTTATCTGTGAGGACATGAGCAGTAGGGCATGTTGACTGCATACTATGTTTGCCTGAGCCCTAGCTTGCATATCTCCCCCAAAGCAGTGCATGTCTGTTCAACATTATTCCACCTACCCCTGAGCTGAGTCTAGACATTGTGCATGTGGCTGTGCACACATGTTTGACATGGCTGTCCCTAGTTTGCTATGGTGCCACAGACCAGCACAGGGTTACAGTACACTGGCCTGCTGTGTGGCGTATGACCTTGCAAATCACATGTAGTATGACATGTCTTCTGCTGATGTGTTGAATGACATGGATTCATGTGTAACACAATGGTGTCCTTTCCAATCTACAGTACGGTAATGGTGTCCCAATACAGGGACGTGTTATACTATCATGGACCTTCAGCTGATGCAATGTTGTCTGTCCACCCTACAAATATGCAGGGACATACTGCACATTGAGCTGATATGCATAGCCATTGCAAGGCATCATGTGGCTTCACAATTGCTCTACAGTGTGAGCTACTGACACAGTTCATAGCCATGACTATGTTCACATACAATACATATCTAATCTGGAATGTGATCCACGTCACTGAGGTGTTTACACACTAAACCCTAATGTGGAATGTGTAACACAGTTCAAAGAAGGGTATACGGATGACACCCCTGCACATCTGCAACCATATTACTGATGCTTGGCAATTATGCCCACACATGGCTAACTTAGCAGTACTCTATATCCCACATGCCATCTGTGTACCTCACACACATGAGGAACAGACATGACAGTGATGTTTGACACCAGCAAGGTAAATGTACTGTATCTGTAGCCTGATGTGGTTGTATGTGTATGTTGTGTAACACATGTATGTATTTGGATACTGTATAGGTGAATGCTTTCATGTTGTGACACACTCAAGATGTTTAAAACATGTTACGTGGTGGTTTCTTGTTATGCCTACACAAGCTGTGCACAGACTTGTATGATGTTTAGTGTTTCACTTCTGCAATATCACCATTACACAAAAGCCATAGCTGTATTGTGTCGAGCCAATGTACAACAGTGTGTACACGCATGTACATCACTTCTACTGTGTGTGTTGCTTCACGTCTCTGGCCATCCTCCATGGCATGTTTACACATGTTCTGTCCAATGGTTGTGATGGCCATCTTATTTCACATGTCAGTATTATCCCATATGGCATACACCCATAGATGCCATATGCTCCACTGAGGACAGGGTTATGCAGACAAAGGGTAGTATGTATGGGATGTGAGACATGTTTTGCAGGATAGTTGAGCAGTGTTGCAGTCAGCCCACTACATGTCATGGACATATCAGATAGCACATGACATCGTGTGACATTCATAACAAGGGTATAATCCACAAGGGTGTATCCTATGGGCCGGTCATACTCCAGCTCCAACACATTTAGAGTGTGTGCACACATATGCTCTCTGTACATTACTGTTCGTATTGCCAACATGTGTAATGCTGATATGTAGTACCTGTCCCTACAATGAAACACACCTCCACCATTGTATTCACTGTTGTCCACACATCTGACAATGACAGTTTGGAAGAATTAGTGTATGAGTTTCATATAGCCCTCAATTGTTTCACATGGGTAAACACTATGATGCATTGCAGGTCTGACCAGTGTCCATTAACAGGACCACCATACATTATGTGTACATGTGTTATGGCAGATAGCATGCAATTAATATGTTCCGTGCATTATCAAGCCTTGTAAATAATAACAATCTCACCTGACACAGGCTGCTGTCTCTGCAAAATGCCACAGGTACCTAAACAGGAGTGACACAGCAGTAAGATCATTATCCACACCTGTGTGATAATTACAGGGTGCAATGTCCGTTAGCACATAAGCCAGTGCAATACACTATACTATGGAGTATGCACATCTGTGCATATATAAAGTAGCAGACTATAGTATATGGCATATGTGCATACATGCCTTGCATATGATGTTACATTACATATTGTACAGTAACTATGTGAAATATAGTTGTGTTATATGTGCAGTAGTGACTTACCAGGCAACTCCAGGCTCGGTGGTTGAGAGACACCCACATCCACAATACCATCTAAAGCTTGTGGATGGAGGTCTGCAGGTGTCTTCAGGTTGGCCAGTAGCTCCTTGGCACGTGTGCATGGGGGCTGGGTGAGTGGACCCACACCTGTTGCACCTTGTTCCCTGGCGATTGCATTAGCATGCTGTTTCGCCAATCTTATGAGATCAGTGCAGTGTCAGCGCACCTGCTAATAGGTGCAATTGAGACTGCCAACATCATTTACTCTCCTGCACAGTTCCTCCCACAGGGCATCCCACTGCTGTGCATCCTGTGGCACATGGCTGAAGAGTATTGTATGGTTGCCGAGAAGGTATGGGACGAGGACCTCATCCTCCAAGTGGCTGTATGCCGGCAGTCTGCTATGTGGCATACCTGGAAGACATAATGATGGAAACAGGTCACAGTAACTCACAGAGAAGTACAGAAGTACAGCTGAACATACATGTGTATCACATTTATTAAGATTATAAATATGCCTTTGCAAATCTACATAAGTCCCTTCTGTATGTTGAAAACAGCACACATTGAGTCGACTATTGCTCCTAGTTCATAGTCATTTGCAAATATCAATAGGCTGATGCCTTCTGTGTTAGTCTGTGTGATAGGTCATGAATCAACAGTCACTTATAACCAAGATACAGGTACGGTTACTATAAAGGCTGTCTTCCCCAATATGTTGTTTGTTATAACACTTCCAATGACTCCACTAAAAAATGAGAACATTCAGCAATAAACGATACCAATGGCTCCAACAAATGGTAACTTTTAATGTAACTCAAAACAACTAAAAATACATAAAACACGAACTGATTTAGCGCTTTCGTCTCCCACTGGAGACCTCTTCAGAATCAATAAAACTAGTTCTTATTGTTCCTTATATATTGTAGTCAATTAATTACAACTGTTTGATTGATCAATCAAGTGAATCTAAACTGAATTTATACTAATAACTGAAAAACAGGCTGGCTATATCATAGTAGAGGTGGTATTAGAAAAAAACACATTCTTTAACATTCAACATAATCGATAACATATAAAATTATAAAAAAATATATAAAATCTGTAAAAATCATTGTTCATTTTTCATGCTCGTATTATTCTTGCTTATACAAGCACTAAAAAAAAACTTTTTCAGATATACGTGAAAATATAAGAAAAAAAGAAAAAATAATGAATGAATAAATAAACAATATAACATTTGAGGCATACAATAAAATATTATAAAATATTAAAGCACATGATCATCCAAGGCAAGTGTTCTCACTCCCTCATCAGGAAAATATCTGTATATATTCATATTTATACTGTAAATCCCCTTAATGACATACCTATTTAACAATATGAATATGCATATAATTCTAAATATAACTCCATAAAAATATATATTATGTGTAAATAAATAAATAAATAAATAGTTTTATAAATTATTCCATGAGTTGTTGTTATAAATAGGTGTGTAAATAAATATATAAATATAAATGTATAATTGTATATATGTATAAATAAATGAATAAATAGATAAAATACACTCGTCTATATGGTATATTTAAATAATAAAATTCTATAATGTGACATATCAAAATTCTATTAGATCATTAAATATTTAAAGAAACAGTCTTATAAAACCTAGAACCATTCTACCAAAAATAATACTTCTCTCAGGAATACATTCTCTTGACAATGATTTTAACATATTCTCTTGACAATGATTTTAACATATTATTTACGAACTACTTGCATATTTTATTTACCATTTTGTTTCTTTTTGGGTCATCAGATAGTATTTTAAGAGCCGGTGTAATGGAGACATGATCGTTCAAACCCTTTCCTTGACATGCATCCATTTTCAACTGCCAAATCATTTCTCTGTATTCGAACCTAGTCTCCCAATCGCCACCTCTTTCCAAATGTTCTACTTCCTCCAATACCCCAAATTTAAAATTAGCTTGCTGACATGTAAGGGAGTATCTATGAAGCGCATTATTCACATCTTTTCTATTAATATCCCTAATATGTTCATATATTCTCTTCCTCAAGTGTCTTTCCATCTTTCCTACATAGAATCCCCAACAATGTTTACAATATGCTATATATACCACTCCTTTGGTATAACAACTGCTAAATTTTCTTGCTTTTAAAGTCATACCTAAACTGGGAATCCATAGTGTTTTCTCATCTGCTATAAAGGGGCATTGTGGACATCTACCACACCTAAATGTACCCCTTCTATTAGATACTACTTCCCCTACTTCTGAATATTTCTTTCTCTCAAAAATATTCTTTAAGTTCTGATTCCTTCTATAACTATATGTCAGCTTATTTTGAAAAACTGTTACTCTGGTGGGCATTGTCCTAAATACTTCCCATGTATCATTAATGCATTTCTTAAGCCATTTTATACCTTTGTAATAAGTTAAAGTTAAATATGGTGTAGTTATCTTCCTGTTTGAGGTATTACTACTACCATTATCACCATCTTTTTTGTTATTATTGTTGGTTTCACTCTGTTTGTATATTAGGGGCATATAACTTGTGTCCCTTTTTCCAATTACATATTCCTTAACTGCTTGGGTTAAATCTGAAGGGTAGCCTCTCTGCTGAAACATATTTTCTACATTGTCCATTTCCCTAAGGAAATCTTCTATATCAGATGTCATCCTTGCTACCCTAATCATTTGTCCCTTCACTATGTTTTTCTTTAATAAACTAGGATGATCACTATCAAAATGCAAATAAGTGTTAGAATGATGTTTCTTCCTATAAACACTGGATTTGTACCTATTTGTGTTACTATTTTTTTGTAATTTTATATCCAGATAATTTATTTCATCTGATTTAATTTCATGTGTGAACCTTAAAAATGAGGTGCTATTGTTCATATACAAAATTAAATTATCAATTACCACTTCAGGTCCATCCCACAATATAAATATATCATCCAGAAATCTGTAATAACGTTTTACATATTTAAAAAATTCACTTCCAAATAAATAGTGTTTCTCCCAATACAGCATTACAATATTTGCTTATATAGGGGCACAAGCTGAGGCCATTGCGACACCATCCTTCTGGTGGTAAAAATCCCCCTGAAAAAATATATAATTGTTTTTTAATACTAACTACATACTTTCCAACACTAATTTGAATTCATCATTTGTTAACAAATCCATATCTACTAACATTTGTTCAAACCAATCCATTCCCACTGTGTGTGGTATGACAGAAAATAAATCCTGTACATCAATCGTGATGAATGTACTTCCATCACTATATGGACCATTTCCTATTTTCTGTAAGAAGTCCCATGAGTCCACCAGTATATGGGGTATTTTGTATTATAGTTTTTTAACTTAGTATCTACGTATATGGCAAAAGATTGAGTTTTAGAACCTTGTGATGAAACAATGGGCCTCATGGGAGGATTGAAAATATCTTTATGGGTCTTTAGAATACCAAATATGGCTGGAATCACTGTTTTTTTACCTTCAAAAAATTATATAAATCAGTGTCTATGAGACCTTGTAATAGATTATCCTCTATAATGTAATCAATTTTTCTGTAGGATATATTTATTTTGTTCTTAGACACTGATGAATAACAACTATCATTACTTAATATAGCCAACATTCTATTAGTATAGTCCCACTGGTCCATTAGGACCACTCCCCCTCCTTATCTGGTTTCATTACACAAATTTTTTTATTACCACTAAGTTCATATAAAAGTTGACTTTCTTCTTCAGTTAAATTGGTCATAGACTCGTGTTTTTCCTGTTTATATTCACTCCTAATCCTTCTTATGAGACTACTTTCAAAGTGCATGATGTCGTGCTGTAAGGGTGGATTATAAATACTACCCCTTTTCAATGTATTGTTCATAATATTGCTGTTATCCTCTTTAAACAAGTGTTTAAAATTCAGCTTCCTAGTAAACATTTTGATATCCAACAATATATTCACAATAGTACGTCTTTTTATGGGTACAAATGTGAATCCATTTATAAATAGTTTAAAATAAGCTTCATTAATAGTCACATCTGAATAATTAAAAATATTAAAACCATTGAAGGAATAAATAATAGTGTTTAATACATCATCATCCTTGTAAAATACGTTTGTAGGTATTCCTAACGTTGAATCCCCGTTGAAAACATGCCCTATCTGTATATTCCCCTCATGTACCCTTCGCGATGTTGGTTCCCTGTAACTTGCGCAGATGAGGGTTGTTGTTGGGCCCGGTTCCTCAGTCTCTCTGACCTCCTCGGGCCTTCTTCCTCTAAAGGAACCCCTTCCCCTGTAACACTCCTAGAATCATCATAAAAATCATGTTCATGTGATTGGTACATGTATTGTCCCTTATTATTACTACTTCTGTCGCACCCAGAATAGTAGTAATCTTGTTTATGTGCCTGATAAACTCTATGTCCTTCATGCATTCTTAGCTGTGTATAGAAAGTCTTACTGTTAGAACTATAAGCTATCCCACATTTATATTCATTCATATCTCTTTCCAGTTTGGACATTTTCCTATTGTAACTACGTGTTACTGTATTGTCCACATCATATAAAACTCTAGTGTAGATTGTTTTGTATTACTCTACTGAGAACAACAAATCTTCATTTATTTCTTTATATAATCTGTCTATTTCTTTTTTATCTATTTCCATCCTGTGTTCATTAAAATTAATCAATATTTGAAGTATAGCCAGCCCACATTCATTAAAAACATTACATATACTTTTAAAAAAAATCGCCATCAACATTGTCGTTAATATTATTAGGGAACTTATTGATTCTAAGTCCCTTAGGAGCAATTTTATCTTTAATACATTTATTAAAATACCAATTCTCAACTACTAGGTTCTTATACCTAGTAAGAATTGATTTGAATGACTTACATTTCTCCTTATAGTCCATATTAGTATTAGTATTACAGTCACTCGCATTTGGTCTATTGGTTTTAGCAAACGATTTGTTGAGCCATGTATTAAAATCAATGTTCTCATATTTCGCAAAGTTATTGGGAACACCAGTACTTGGTTGCTCTCTGTCCCTTCTATTATTCTGACCATAATCTCCGCGTTTGTTTGTTGTACCAAAATCCTTGTCCCTGGTATTGTTTCTGCTTTTTGTTACACCAGCTTCAACTCCAGCATCCGACGTCACTTCCACATTGTCAGCAGCTCGTGGACTGCTTTGTGCACACGGGATTTCATTCCCTGTGTCGCCTGATGAATTAGTACTCTGTGAGTGACTTTGGATAACCTGAATAAGTTAATTTAATAAACTGGAATTGTCCATATTGATAAAGTTAAAGGAGTGGAAGATATATATAAAAAAATGAACCAAAATAATCCTCAAATCCACTAGGGAGACTCCTCGGAACCGGACCAAAAACAATAGCAACAAAAACAATAGGTCACGAATCAACAGTCACTTATAACCAAGATACAGGTACAGTTACTATAAAGGCTGTCTTCCCCAATATGTTGTTCGTTATAACACTTCCAATGACTCCACTAAAAAATGAGAACGTTCAGCAATAAACAATACCAATGGCTCCAACAAATGGTAACTTTTAATGTAACTCAAAACAACTAAAAAGACATAAAACAAATTAAATGAAATTAAATGAACTTATTCAGGTTATCCAAAGTCACTCTGCCTGGAATTGTTTCATTGGCTATGCTTGACAGAGGCTCAGTTACGTCATCAATTGTGCTGGGAAAGTCAACACATTGTAGCTATGCTTCTAATTGCCCTTGGGCAGATAGGTAGTAGGCTATCTGTGAACCTCTAAGGTGCAGGCCATCACAGTCATTATATGTGAATAAACAGACCTTCTGGTCACAATATACAGAGAGAAATCACCATGTAGTCAGGAAACAGTTAAGTACAGCAAGAACATACAAAACACTGATACTTAGTCACTCCAAAAGCCTACCTTGGAAGCTAGAAGACTTGTATAAGTTTAAGGCTTTCAAATTGCTTACCAGTACGTTACCTACAGGAGAGATGAAAAACAAGCACTGATGGAGAACAGGCATGCAAAGATACCATACCGGTCTATGTGTCAGCCTTAGGCTTTCGAATACTGTCCAAGGCTATTGGTGCCCCCATGGTGCCTTATTTCGGAAAGTCTCAAAGGTGAATACCAGCTCCGTAAACAACACAATAGCAGATTCAATGAGGGTTATGCTACTCAACACCAGGGGTTGTGATCACAACATGCATGCACTCACAGCACTCCTCAGGATGGACAACATCAACATCTGTGCAGTAACTGAGATCTGTCTTAAGGCTCTTGATAGCACACCAGCACTACCAGACTACAACCCATACCACACATTTCAGACACAGAACATGGACTGACACAGACATGGAGGGGCTGCATCCATATTCATCAGGGATACCTACACCTCCAGGTTAGTGGGGCAGCATGATACCTCTGAGATCATCCATGTGCAGCTAATATCAGCTACAACTGCAATGTAAACTGTGGCCTGCTATGGATCACCCTCCATGACCCAGGACCACCACTCCACCTACCTGGAGACAGTGGAGAACATGACAGTCCTATTGCACACGCTGGCATTGGTCGATGTCAACTACCATACCATTAACTGGGAAACATACTCCAGTACCCTCTTCCAGGTCCAGTGCTTCCTGGAATTTATCATGTCATATGCCCTGTATTAGGTGGTAACCTCCCTAACGTGGGGTGGAAACTACAATAAGTGGTCATCACCAACATGGGCAACAGGTTCACCAAAGTGGAGGTTAACCTGTCACTGGTTAGATCTGACCATGAACTATTCACTTTTTCCACACCCAAGCATCTCCCCCACCCATGGATACCACAGTGTATACCTTTCCTACAGCTAAATTTACACTACCAGTGACAGGGGTGGTGGGGTTTCACAGCCCCCACGCTAAGGGGAAACACTACTCAAGATACAGACAGATTTACAAGTGCAGTCTATAAGCACCTACATGGATGTATGGATTGTGCCATCACTGGTAAACCAAGATTCACTCCTCCTAGACTAGGACACCGGTGGACCTCTGCAATAAACAGGCTAGACTACAGAAGTAGGACAGTGTTCCAGACAAACAGCAAATCCCACAAAGGACAGACATCTGTGACCACTATTAGTATGATAAGTAGGTCCCTCATGACATCATCTAAGGCTAACATCAGCAGGAGAATATGCAAGGATTTAAAAGATAACCACAAAGCCTTCTTTGGCTATGTCAAGGATCTACATGGTGACACACAGATTTGCACTGTGTCGGTTAAATATAGCACAAAATATGCTGACCGTACTGATATCGCCAACATCTTTGCAAATACTTTCAGTGCATACTTCACCCCCTAAAGAGCCCACAACACTACCCGAAAGGTACAGTATCCCACACATCAGAGACACACAGGTGGAAATGGCCCTCTCTAACAGCAGAACACAGCATCAATGGAGGCAGATGTTGTCCCAGACTGCATCTTGCAAACTGTACAAGACAACTTGACCCCCCCCACCTAATTAAGCTGTCCTACCTCAGCCTCTCCACAGGCTACATGCCCATACAATGGCACGTGACAACAGTTATTCCACTGCATCGAGGTGGAATCACAACTGACCATGGTAACTACCACCCCATAAGCCTGACTAGCCTGATCTGCAATGGTATGGTTCACATCCTCATGGCACTCATTAACAAAGACATTGGTAAGCTCCAAACATGTGACCCAACCCAGGTCAGCTTGGCTGAGTGCAGTTCACGCCTACTGAACCTGTTTGACGTCTTACATACAGTCACCAAGACATTAGATGATGGGGGAGGTGGTTCACACATACTACCTGGACCACACCAATGCTTTTGACACCATGCCCCACTCAGCTATTATTGATAAAGACATCTGCCTGTACATGCACCCATACATCACAGGTTGGGTTGCAAACGGGCTTACACACAGACCCCACATGGTACGATTAGCGGTCTCCAGGTCCAACTCTTGACCAGCCATGACTGGTGTCCCACAGGACTCAGCCCTGGGTGCCCTACTGTTTGGCATATACATCTCAGAGGTACAGACAAACACAGATGGACTATGGCAGACCATGTTTGGCAATGACTGTGAACTGGGAGCCATGACTGATAGTCCAGCTGACACAGACATTCCTCAAGGGGCCTCACAGAGAACATCACAGGGTGTCAACGTCATGGCCTCCAGCCAAGTGCCACTAACTGCATGGTCATTCCATTGTGGAATTGGCACCCACATATTAACACATAAGTGACAGTCACTTTAATATGGATGAGGTAATGGGGTATCTGGGTATTAAGGTAGATAGTGATCTCCCCTTTGACAATCATATCTCCACAGTAGTTAGGACATCCTTCTATGTAGGCCATCTGATTACTAAAGAATTCCCATCTAGACATAGTGGGGTTATAGTGCTCCTTTACTCATCACTCATCAGTCCCATCATAGGGTATAGTAACCCATGTGGGATGTACCTCAGAAGACACTTCCAACAGCTGGGAGGTCCACAAATGTACCTTGTCAAGGGGAATACTGGCCTCCAACACATGACCTATGGAGCCAGACTGAATAAACTCCTGCTTTACTCAGCGGCATCTCATTTACCCAGAGATGATCTCCACTGGCCAACACAGCCATGTCGAACTCAGGCTTGATTGATATGCGCCACCTATGGCAATCCATGTCACAGTGAGCCACACACTGTAGTGAGCTGAACCTTGCCACAAAAATAACTGGAAGATGCTGGAAGGACAGCTTCCTGTCACAGACACTCCCCATACTTTGGAACAACATCCCTAACTGCATTATACAGAGCCCCTCACTAACACTCTGCAAGAAAAACCTTGAAGAGTGGATGGGGAACAGTAGATGCATCCCAGGGATCCCGACATTGACTCTGCTCCACAGCGGGACAGTTAATGAATGAACGGGGTGTCAAAAGCTGACACATTTTGGCTGGGCTTATGAATGGCCTCTGGCAGTTGGCCAAGTCCTACCTATGAATCTACATATACATATATATATATGAGTTCTGATGAAGTTTTTCATACCAATAAAAGGACGAAAGCGCTAAACTACAGTTCGGACTCAGTGTGACTTTTCTTCCTATCCACAGAAGTTTTTTATTTTTCATTAGTAAGTTTCTTCAGTTTAGGTTTAGTTCGGTTATTTAGATTATATATATATATATATATATATATATATATATATATATATATATATATATATATATATATATAGATAGATATTTATATATATATATATATATATATATATATATATATATATATATATATGTATATATATATATATATATATATATATATATATATACAGTATATGCATATGCTGATAGCTTAATTTTACTGTTCAGGTGTTGACTTACCTTGTGCCAATGGCAGTTGTGTGTACAATAGTTGAGGGCTGCCTATGTTGGATGCACACAGTAGACTGCCTATACATGACAATTTACAGGTAGTCTTGTGTGTGTGTGCCATCCATTTTTACTGTGTGTGCAGGGGAAAGGTGTCAGTCCCTAGGTGCCTACACTGTCTGTGTGTGTGCTATACATTCCCTCTTTGCCAAGGCATGGGCATATTGGGCATGCCTCCATCTGCCTACTGGGGCTGGCTCCAGTTGTTCGTGGTCTGAGTTCCTCTGTGCCTGTGGGGCCCTTGGCAATGGTGATGGGCTGTGAGAGCCTTCACCATTCTGTCCCTACTGCAGCTGTTTCTGCAGGACCATATTGTGTAGCATGGCACACACTATGAAGATGTGGGTACATGTGCCTGAAGAGTACTGCAAGGCTCCACCAGATATGTCCAAGCAATGGAACCCTGATTTCAGCATCCCAAACACATGCTCTATGATGATTCTGGTTTGTGCGTGTACCTCATTATGGCATTCATGCATGGGTGTGTGTGCATTTCTGATGGGAGTCATCATCCATGGTTCTAGTGCATAGCCAGCATCTCCCACCAGGAGGCAATTTGGGATGTCCCCACTGGCAAATAACTGATACAGCAGTGAGGCATGCCAGATGTGGGAGTCGTGATAGCTTCCAGGGCTGCCAGCACACACATCCATCATAATGCCCTGGGCATTGCACATGACCTGGCAGTTGATGGAGGGGTACCCCTTGCGGTTTATGTAGCACCTACCCTGCTCACCAGGTGGTGACTTGATGTGTTTATGCGTGCAGTCTATTGCACCCAGTACCTCCAGGTATTCTGCGACATGGTGGAAGAGACGCATATTGCTGGCCAACTCCTCCTGTGTTCAGGGGAAGTATATGTGCTCATTGGCATGTGGTAACATGGCATCCAGGAACTGGTGTAGTACCCTGGATGCTGATGCCTGTGAGATCCCCATGATATCCCCAGCTGGTTTTTGAAAGGTAGCTGTAGCTAGTATTCTCAGTCTTACACATACCTTCGTATCCACTGGGATGGGTTCCCATCTGTTTGTTCTGGCTCTGAGGCGTGGCCAGCACAGCTCCACAAGTTGCTGTAGGATGCCCTAAGAGTATATATATATATATATATATATATATATATATATATATATATATATATATATATATACATATATATATATACAGTATATGCATATGCTGATAGCTTAATTTACTGTTCAGGTGTTGACTTACCTTGTGCCAATGGCAGTTGTGTGTGCAATAGTTGAGGGCTGCCTATGTTGGATGCACACAGTAGACTGCCTATACATGACAATTTACAGGTAGTCTTGTGTGTGTGTGTGTATGCCATCCGTTTTTACTGTTTGTGCAGGAGAAAGGTGTCAGTCCCTAGGTGCCTACAGTGTCTGTGTGTGTGCTGTACATTCCCTCTTTGCCAAGGCATGGGCATACTGGGCATGCCTCCATCTGCCTACTGGGGCTGGCTCCAGTTGTTCATGGTCTGAGTTCCTCTGTGTCTGTGGGGCCCTTGGCAATGGTGGTGGGCTGTGAGGGCCTTCACTATTCTGTCCCTGCTGCAGCTGTTTCTGCAGGACCATATTGTGTAGCATGGCATACACTATGAAGATGTGGGTACATGTGCCTGAAGAGTACTGCAAGGCTCCACCAGATATGTCCAGGCAATGGAACCATGATTTCAGCATCCCAAACACATGCTCTATGATGATTCAGGTTTGTGCGATTGCCTCATTATGGCATTCTTGCATGGGTGTGTGTGCATTTCTGATGGGAGTCATCATCCACGGTTCTAGTGCATAGCCAGCATCTCCCACCAGGTGGCCATTTGGGATGTCCCCCCTGGCAAATAACTGATACAGCAGTGAGGCATTCCAGATGTGGGAGTCGTGATAGCTTCCAAGGCTGCCAGCACACACATCCATCATAATGCCCTGGGCATTGCACATGACCTGGCAGTTGATGGAGGGATATCCCTTGCGGTTTATGTAGCACCTACCCTGCTCACCAGGTGGTGACTTGATGTGTATATGCGTGCAGTCGATTGCACCCAGTACCTCCAGGTATTCTGCCACATGGTGGAAGAGACGCATATTGCTGGCCAACTCCTCCTGTGTTCAGGGGAAGTATATGTGCTCATTGGCATGTGGTAACATGGCATCCAGGAACTGGTGTAGTACCCTGGATGCTGATGTCTGTGAGATCCCCAAGATATCCCCAGCTGGTCTTTGAAAGGTACCTGTAGCTAGTATTCTCAGGCTTACACATACCTTCGTATCTACTGGGATGGGTTCCCCTCTGTTTGTTCTGGCTCTGAGGCATGGCCGGCACAGCTCCACAAGTTGCTGTAGGATGTCCCTGTCCACCTTGTAATGCTCTACTATCTCCAGATCATGTAGCCCTGGTAGGTTACCCTGGGTATGAACACTGTCCTCCTCCTCTGGTGCCTGAGGTGGTCATGTGCTTCATCCTCCACACCACCTTCAATCTCCAACACATGCTGGTGGATCAAAGATATGGTAGCCCCTAACATGTACATAATAAAAGTTCCCCATCTGTATACTCCACTGGTGCAGAGTGTATGGGAATACACAAATGTGTGTGAGGTGCTTTCACACTTTATAGTATTGTGCTATGGATGCTGCTGATGTCAGTGTGTGTTTATGAGCTATTCCAGCTGCAGCGTGTCTCAATTATGGGTTTTGCAATGTGTACTGCAAGTGTGTGGCCTTTACTGTGGAGATCTACTTGCCTGCCTTGAGTAAATTGTTGCCCTTTAATTCACTTTTAGATCTGGATCCCCTCACATTATCAGGCATGCATCCATCTGCATTCTTTCTTGTTTTGTACTTTCCCTACCCAATCATGGCAAAATGTGCCCTGTAGTTGATATACTGCAAATAGGCTTTGTTCTGCTTTGACACTTTACTGTTTTCTTTGCAGTACAGCCCCTCCACTTTCCTGTTCTGCAGGTAGCTGCTTGCAGCCTTGTTAGCTGTTGTCAATGGCCCACTGTAGGCTCCTAGGTGTTAATTAGTCATTTGTACTCCAGTTTTACTGCTGCAGCATTTCCTTATTTCTTTCCTATATCCTTCCTGTTTCAGCTGCAGTGCACGCTGCACATACCCGTTTACCAGGTTTACGCACGTTTTCATCTCCGTTCATATGCATACTCGGTTACCTTGTGTACTCTCAGCTAAGCATAGCTATGGCCAATTCGACACACCCCTATCCTGCAGCTTTGCCTAGCTAGGGGCAAACCGGTTTAGCAATGCTCCAATGTGCTTACAGCAATGGCGACACACCCCTCTCTTGATGTCATCTTTATCTCAAGGGCACACCTCGGTGTTATAATGCTATGCTGTGAGGTGCATCCTTACACCAGCAGGGAATCTGCAATTCACTATTGCTCCTCTCATTTGCATGGCATTGCCTACTAATTCCTAGCTACTGCACATAACACTGTCACTGCCCCTTAGCAACCCTTGCACCATAGTATGGTGTAGCATGCCTGCCATTGACTATTATGGGGAAATCGTGATATGTGTTTCATTGCGGTTTTATTCTATATTTTTATATATTCCTTGTGATCTCCTTTGCTAACCGCTGCTCTGTACTTCCACGTTGTGATAGTGCGACTATATATATTAAATGTTAATTTTATATTTTGTACATTTTTTTTTTTATGCCAATGGCTATATATTAAGCCATTGGCATATATTAACAATATAATACATGTGTTTGGTCGGCTGTCATGGCTCCGATTTTATGTTTGCAAAAATGTAAACCGTTTTCTATGGTTTACATTTCTGCATGCTTACACTATGCCTGCACCACTTCCTATATCTTTACATACCTTCATTTGCATGCTACACTGCTGCACATGGGGTAATTAGCATTCAAGGCTCAGGAGTTGTGCGGGCATAGCATACGCAGGTAGTGCACGTGGAAACAGCCCATACCCGAATCGCTCGGTGGCCATATTTGGTGTTAGAATGCCGACGCTACACCTGTTCCTGGCGCAAACTTCATGAATCCTGGGAAAATGAGTGGTGGACAAACCTGACTATGTAATAATATGTAGTTAATGCAAATATGCCAGCTGTTCTTGATATTAATGAAATTACATGATTTTTTTTATTATTTTGTTAAGGAATGATTTTTGACAGGAGATTTCTTTTAAGTGAATGCAGACCATAAAGCTACTGATGTATCCTTACTTAAGCCTAGAGATTAGTGACTAAAACTTACTGATTCCCATCTCACTGAAAGTTGAAAAACAGCTTTTCATAGGTCCACAGGGGAAGAATTTACCATTCGCCAGTATATGAACTACTGTCACTTGACTGGGTTTATCAGAGCTTTCTCTAAGACAAGAGTTGATAACTTTCACTCAACCAATTGTAGTTTGAAAGACTGTTGAAACACATTCAATGTTCCCCAAGATATCTCTCTCTCTCTCTCTCTCTCTCTCTCTCTATATATATATATATATATATATATATATATATAAAGCACAGATCCATGTAGTGAGGCACAATAGTTTTCCAGCCTTGGGGGGTAGTAAGACGTCACCCTCCCATAAGGAAAAACAATAGCACAGACCATACCTCTCAACCTGGAAACCTCAAAAAACTGGACAAAGCCCATGAAAAATAGGTACAAATCTGTACACTGATTAACATAAAATTAGCATACATACTTATGTAACCCCACCCACTTCAATAGAATTATGGGATACCAACTTTCAAACAAACTGAAGAACAGACAACCAAATTATGGCACTACAGTCCCCTTGCAGCCATTCCAATGCCCCATTACCTGTTTATTTCATCCCATTTACCATAAACACTAATGTGCATACTGCTTTACTTCTACATTGATTTGGATTTTAATACCTATTTCCTACCAATCATATTTGCTTTGACACTCCCAGGATAAAATAAAATGATTGCATTAACGTAGTTTTATTTAGAAACAGTAGTCGCAACTTGTATTCCAGCTTGTGTCACCCAAACACATTAGTTCTGCAGATTTGGACTTTGACAGCAGGGCCAGTTGTTTCATTCACAGACAGCCCCATACCTTTTGCCATCTCATAATATCTCGCTTGACCCTGCAGAGATGAGACAAATGGCTACAATAATGTACTGACTTATGCTATTAATAACTGCATACATTTATCACAGTGGTTGAATACTTATACTAATAAATAAAATGTTGCCAGCCTGTTTATTAATGGAAAGGAAACAAAATGCATAAAGATATCTTTACTGTATATATATTACAGCTGATCCTCTATTACCTTACATAGAACATGTTTAAAAAGTAGATTAATGAGATAATGCTCAGAATATCATCATTTTAGATGACTTGCTTAAAATGAATTTACCTTCTTGGCTCTCAGGTGAATTTATTTGTCTGTATTTCAGGAAGATCAGTGTCTGCATATTCAAGATCATGTCTCCATGTACAGAACTACATACGAGTACCCTCTAGTCACAACAGCAGGCAACATTCTCTAATGTGCAACTATTGTATTGCTTGCCTTTCAGCCTCCTTGTGAAATGGCTAAATCATAACATGACATTGCAATTTTACTTGCACAGTGCATACAGCATCTATGTGAGGAAGAACACAACAGACAAATGCATTAAACCAATATATTATACAGGACAAAGCTGATGACAGTGCCTTCATGTTTTTACCACTAAAAAGAACATATGGCAAGACATCACCATTCACCACTTCTGTCCCCATTTTCATCAGTCCTTTTTGTCAAAATGTAAGGTAAAAAGTTCCTAACAGCATTATATACCAGTGCATGTTCAGGTGCCCAGATAAATGTGCTGGTAATTAATTTCTTTATTGCGTTTTTGCTTAAATACATACTACAATCATTTCCTCTTTCATGCCCTACCTCAAAACACACACACACACACTCACACACACACACACACACACACACACACACACACACACACACACACACACACACACACACACACACACACACACACACACACACACACACACACACACACACACACACACACACACACACACTTCCTTACTGTCCATAATACAGGTTTCCTTACTTGTTCCCCGTCGATAAAAACAATCCATTCATCCTCAGGTGCCGTTCCGTTCTCAGCCAGCCAGCATAATCCGCTCGTGACAGAATAAATAAATCTCCACGCTAAGCAGCAGAATAAATAAATCCAAGCAGAGTAGTTCTCCATGTCACGCTAAAGAGAAGCCGTCCAAACAGTTCCCTTCCCGCTCACGTTTAAATCCATGCAGAGCAGTTCTCCATGTTAAGCCAGTAGCAGCAGAATAAATAAATCCAAACAGTTCCTGCTCGTGTGTGCCGGAAATGCGTGCCCTGCGTGGGCTTGAGCTGAATTCCAACTGGTTTGCGTAGTTGACATTGCTGATGTCATTGCACACGTGATGACAGCAAAACTGCAAATTTTTAAATAAATGTTTAAAAATAAATCGGAAATGAGGGGGTGCCACTCGGGAATTGTGGCACCCCATTATTTAACCCCAAAACTCAGTTTTTACTGAGTAATTTGGTACGGTTGGGAGGTATGGCACAGACTGACCCCTTTCTTGTCTCTCTGAACACACTTATAATTATTATATCACTAGAAATTTGAATTCATCCTGTCATGGAAACTATGGTGTGCTACCTGATATAATATTACAAGATAGGTGCACCCATTCACAGGTTCAGACAGATTGTCTTGAGTAGCTGCAGTTAGGATTACTTCAATATAATACTTAACTGTTTTAATTTGACTGGTTGTCACATATTTTTAGTACTTGATGACCCATCTAAGCATGACAAATGGCATCTACTTATCACATTGCAGATACAATGTTGTACTAATAGTTATACATAGCCAGGACAATGTCAATTAGGCACTAACCACATAGGATAGGAATACAGCACATAAGCTATAACCTATTAGCTACCCATAGTAGTAGATATGCAGAACAGGTATGAAAGATGAGACTTACCCTATTGTAGCTTGGATTAACAACCTATGCAATACATTTATGAACCTAGCTGGAGTGAATTGACAATGATCTCTGTGTTAAAGCAGATAAATACTGCATGTCATGTAAACTATAGATCTGACGAAGCTCTTATAAGGGCAAAAGTGCACATCGTTTTTTTTTTTCAATAAAGAAGTTATGATTTCTAAACAAGCTGACAGTGTGTGGTTCATTTTTTCCCTAATTTTTTAGGATTCTTAGCCAGCAGTTTTGTTGCTTACAAATACCAGTTTTCCCTGTGGTTGGTCTCTCTCTCTCTCTGTATATGTATGTATATATATATATATATATATCTATCTATATCTATATCTATATATATATATATATATATATATATATATATATATATATATATAGTTGTATTTGTAGGACATTATGTATACCTGTTTTCTAGAGGTGATGTATTTGCACTTAGTATACAGAGTTTACAGTGTTTCAAACAATACATATCTAGACATAATCAGTTGTGATTTAATTTTCCTTACTGTTGTGCAGTCTTAGACTTTGTATATTTAGAATTGTGCTGGGTGGGATATAAGACCCCAGTATTTTCTGTACCTGTTTGTAGTGCAGTCTGGTATAGCAGCATGTCACTTTTATCAGACTTTGGGGGGGTGAGGAACCTTTGTAGTATTGCTTATATAGTCTCAAAGGCTTCTATATTTAGTGTCTGCGGAGGTGGGGAGACAGGCCTCCAATAACTAGTGCTGAGTTGCTTTCCCCTATACCTAATAGACAGGTATACAGAATACTTGAGAGAATGCAGTATCATACCTAAATTATCCAGTACTCCAAAATTACCACACAAATTTTCCATTACAAGAAATTCAATCAAAACTCTACAGCGACATATTCCATCTGTCAGTTTGGATTTTTTTTTCTACTTTTGACACATTTATTTTAGTGATGTTTTCTGTGGGTTTTTGTTAATACGATGTCCCACTGCAGGTTTTCTGTTCTTCTTCTGAGTGATTATGTATATTTTAAGGTGTCAGGAAGGTTTTTAGTTTTATTTAAGAAGTATAGCCAATGTTATGCTAAGATTTGTCAGTTATGTAGTTTATTGATATTTTAGGCTTTCGTATGTAGATCCAATCTATTCCTTAACAGAAAATTATTTATATTTTCTGTGGAAATCCCGGACTTTTTTTACCTGGGATAGAGAAAACATAGTTTTTGCAGATCCTGAAGAAATGAATTACATTCTGCTGACCTTTTCATCAGAAGAATTTAGTTATTTAGTATCAAGTCTGTTAAGCTAATAATGCTACATTCTGACTGTCTGCATTACCTGAACGTAATAAAAAATATTTTTTTATTTTATTTTTTATTACATTCAGGTAATGCTTTCTTTTGAACTAATGTTAAGACTTGGGTTCTAGGGGCTTGATATAGCCATGTCCTAAGAATATTGTAGTCTTTTTCCAACCCTAGAACCTAGTTTATCACTGTAAAGTAGGTCTCCCAGTACCAATGTGCACCATTCCTAAGAAATGTGTTGTCACCCAGATAGTAAAGTATACCATTCTAAATGGTCAGCACACTGTAGGTTATTTGATTTGGTTATTCATTTTACGTATGTTAATTGGGAAGTTCAGCTGGTAGATCCCATTTTCATGATGGTCTGAAGTAAGAAATCTTCAGACAATAACACAGAAGAATACAATTTCAGTTAATAAAATGGCAGTCACTCTGGATAATAATACGTAAAGGCAAGGATTTTACAACATAAATGTAGTAATGTGGAATATGGAAAAGTCATGATAGCAAAATGACATGAATATAGCCTAGCTTCCCATGAACTCATACGAATAATGGCAGGTGTTGAAAAAGTTTATTCTACGATATCAGCTATATAATGACTAGAATTGCTACAGTTTGTTATAAATGATAATGGGACTGTTTCTACTGGTAGCAAAATCTTATTCAGAGACATACTTGTCAAACCATTAGCAAGAGGAAAGCTGATGGAATGAGAGTGACACACACATAAAAACAGATTGATAATATATGCTATAACTGGCAGATAATGCAAAGTAGATGGGTAGATGTTAGCTGAACTGATATCATATAATTAGGTTTTACCACAGTTAATCCAGTTTTGCAAGAGGTGTTATTTAGGTGAGGGCTTTAGAAATCTTCTTGTCTGGGGTAAAGCATATGTTGAATGTCAGTTTATTCCACAGTTTTAAAAATGTAATGGGAAACCTACTACTGCTGAATCCTGCACAAATGCAATTTATAAGCACTTACACGAGTGCATGGATTGTGCTATCCCTAACATAACCAAGATGCTATCCTCCAAAAAAGTAAGCCAATCTGGTGGTCCCCTGCCATAAACAAACTCTACAACACAAGAAAGAAACTGTTGCCAAAAAGAATAAAATCCCATGACTGGAAGAACTCCCTGGTCAGCCTCAGTAAGAAGCTGAGATCCCTCATAAAATCCACCAAAGCTAGTTATGAAAACAAAATCGACACTGATTCTAAAGACAACCACAAAGCATTCTATAGGTATGTCAAGAATCTCAATGGGAACACTCAGATCTGCTCTGAGTTACAGCACAATGGCACTAAATATACAGAACCAACTGATATTGTCAACATCCTGGCAGATAGGTTTAGTGGTAACTTTACCCCCCCCCCACCCCCTAAAGGGCCCATCTCTATACCAGAAGAATGCAAAGTTCCTGTAATCATGGCTACACAGGTAAAAACCACACTCTCCAAAGCCAAGAACACAGCATCCATAGGACCTGACAACATCCCAGGCTGTGTTCTACATGAACTACAGAATGAACTGGCACCCCACCTAAGGACCATGTTCAATCATAGCCTCACCTCAGGCTTTGTGCCCAATTAATGGTGTACAGTGATGATTATCCCACTCCACAAAGGGGGAGCCACCATGGACTCCAGGAACTACCATCCCATTAACCTAATGAGCCTGGTCTGCAAGGCCATGGAATGTATCATCATGGAACTTATAAACAAAGACATTGGTAATCTCCAAACTCTGGACCCCACCCAGTTCGGCTTTGTAAAAGGCAGATCATGTCTCCTAAACCTGATAGACTTCTTTGAAGGGGTGACCAAAGCCATAGATGAGGGTAAGGTGGTTCACACAGCCTATCTAGATCTCGCCAAGGCTTTTGACACCATACCCCAGTCTGGAATTAAAGATAAACTCACTAAATTAGGTATAAATCCCTATGTCACAAGATGGGTTACCAACTGGCTCACTGACAGAAGCCACACTGTGAAAGTAGCAGGCTCCAAATCCGACTTCGGACCAGTGACAAGTGGAGTACCATAGGGTTTAGTCCTGGGTCCTCTCCTGTTTGGTATCTACTTTTCTGAAGTACAGGCCAACACAGAAGGTCTTTGGCTAATGAAGTTCACAGATGACTGCAAACTAGGAGCCATAAATGAAACTCCTAATGATATGGCCATCCTACAAAATGCTCTCACTGAGACAGATGCCTAGTGTTAAAGCCATGGCCTCAAGCTCAATGCCAAAAAGTGCATTGTCATCCTCTTTTGTAAAAACTCTGTACCCATGAGCTACCACACAGGTGGTAGTCTACTTAACACCGAAAGTGTGATAAAAGACCTTGGGACACAGGTGGACACTAGTTTCTCCTTTGATAATCACATTGCCACAGTAGTCAGGAAATCCTTCTACATGGCACACCTCATCACAAAAGGTTTCTCATCCAGGAAAAAAAAGGTCATTGCTCCCCTCTACTTATCACTCATTAGACCCATTATAGAGTACAACTCCCCTTTTGGTATGTAACTCACAAGACATCTGCAACAAATGGAAAGGTTGCAGAAATACCTCACAAAGAGGATTACTAGCCTCAAACAGATGCCCTACGCAGACCATCTCAAAAAACTCCAGCTTTACTCTGTCACATATTGCCTACTCAGAGGCGATCTCTGCCTAACATACAAAGCTATGTCAAACCCAGAGCTGTTGGACATGCTCCACGTAAAGAAATCCCAGTCCCTCCGAGATACACGCTCTAGGGACCTAAACCTTGTCATCACAATAAACAGAACACGCTGGAGAGATAGATTCTTGTCCCAGAGACTGCCTATACTCTGGAACAAACTATCTATCTATATCAAACAAAGCTTCTCATTAGCACTCTTCAAGAAAAATCTTGATGATTGGATGGGAAATAGGAAATTCACCCTGGGGATTACCTTTGTGGCTCTGCTCGACAGGGGCACAGAAAAATTATTTCCTTGGGTGGCAAAAGCCAAAGTACCTTTTTGGCTAGGCTTGTATAGGCCCTAGGGTCGATAGCATAGTACATACCTATGAACCAATGAACCTGGAGTCTGCATACTTATTGCAGGATTTAGTGACGTCAGTGGTGTGACCGACTAAGGCTCAGATTTTGCAGGGTTGATCAATAAAAGATTGACTGAGCTACTGAAGGGCAGTTGTAGTGTAACAACAAAGCATAGCTGAGTAAGGAGAAGGTCATGAATGAGTCCGAGTCCGTGCAAATTGTCTAGAAATAGGCAGTGGCCTACCTCTCAGCTGTACAGATTTAAGCAGAATGTACAGATTTTGGCTTCAGATTTTTGGTCTGTTTTTCATAAAATTGTGGTTTTCTGGCAAATTAGTGGCAAATCATTAAAGATTGGAGTTAGAAAATAATGCCAGACATTTGAGTTTCAGACTTCAAGTTCATACCCGTCAGAATGTTCACGCTAATGCCAAACCTGTTATTTTTTCAACTTTCTAAGTTTGTAAGGGCAATATTTAAAAATTGTCCATATTTTTGGACCTCTGTCCCACTTTTATTTATGTCTTTGTTCATATTTCTTGATCTAAGAGGTTGACAGGTATGGGCAGTGGTAAATTCTGTTGTGGTATCTTAAAGTAAATCTAGAAATCTTTCATTAGCCTGCATATATTTATGATATAAGAAAGGAAGCAGAACTGAGGACATAAGAAGATCACATAACTAAGGGAATGAGGTAGGAGATTACACTGGCTAACATGGCACTATCTGTTAACAGAGTTTTGGCCTTGTAGAGTTCTCTTTGTTTCCATCACTCAGTAGAGTAATGCAGTCATCAGCATATTGAATTTGCTTGGAAGCTCTGCAGTGATCGGTCATATCATTCATAAATGGTGAACAGCAGCAGTCCAAGTACTAAACCCTGTGGGTACACTTATATTAATGGATAAGGAGCCAGAAATAGTATCATTATATTGTACAGCTTGTATTCTGCTAGTAGGGAAATCTGAAAATTATTTGAAAGCACTGAGTGTGACACCACGACCTTCTTATTCCATCACTAGTCTTGTATGAGAAACTGTATCACAACTCAACATAAGTCAAGAATGATAGCAATGCTGCATGACCTCAAGTAATACAGACAGCTAGAGCACAGTCTCACTGTCAGAGGACCAGGCTTACTTTGAGCAAACAGCAGAGGATAAGTCAGTTGAGGAGTCATGAAATGAACCTGCAATGGTACTGCCTGTTTTTATGATGCTATTATGGGACTTGTGGCATTGTGAGTATGCTAATGAGACTAGGTAGCCTAACTGTCTCTGAATTACTTGGTTTGCACATTGTGTTTAAGCTGAACATTATATTAATGAACTTGTCCCTCCTCATAAACAGATACAGAAGTCTGTAAAGTCAACTGCACATATTCCAGCATCTCTGTGACACCATAAGGGCTACGTGTATTCTGTATTCCACGGTGTAGCCTTGAGATGAGTAATGGCACAGCTCTGACCTGATTACAAGTGCAATATCTTGATGTTACACATTGTACATGTTCTTAGAGTCATGGTTGGCTGCTTGACGGGCTTGCCTCGGAACAACCTCCACATACTCCCTGCATATCTGTGGTTGTCCAGTCATTGCATTTTTACACTGGACTATATCATTCTATTATACTGTGTGTTGCTGCATATTAATGTGCACACCTGTGAATCAGCTGCTGCTTTCCTCCTGGTCTCAGCCTGAGATGTGCCTGTGGCTTCTAGAAGGGCTAATTTTGGATGGGCTTCCAAGTGGTGCAAAATGAAAACAATAATCCTTCTCCACCCTTTCCACCTGCATCACTGTGAGGATCTCCCTGGGAACTCATGTCTCCAATATAATCTACATGTGTGGCACTGTCTTGCCAAGGCAGAACATGATGCCACAGGAATCAGCTATTGTTGAAATTGTGACAGAAACATGAGAAGATGCCACCTTGACATTCACAAATAGGAAAAAGTGATTAGGATTTGGAGCCAGAGATTTACAGCAAGTATGGAAAGTGATGTTATAAGCTGTAAGCTTTATTGTGAACCTGTATTATCTGTGGAATAGACTCCTTCTCCATGTCAAGCGGAGTACCTCACTAGCCATCTTTAAGAGGAACCTGGATGACTGGATGCAAAACAGAAAACACACTGCTTGGATCCCACCTGTGTCTCTGCTGGACAGGGGAAACAGGTGCTGACTTTGTGGGTCGAAATTCTTGGTTATGCTTATAAAGGCCTCCAGGCCATTAGCCTGGCATCATCCTATGAACCTATGAACAAACTTTGCAATAAATGTAAAAAGTTGCTGTCCATGAAAACAAAGGCAATGCCCCAACAATGAAAAGCACTCTCCTCAGCCTCAACAGGCAAATAAGACAACATGTCAAATCCTCTAAGGTTAACTTTTAGAAACACTTAGCAAGCATAGCCAAGGATACCCATAAGGCTTTCTACAGATATGTACATAGCCTAAAAGGTAGGACCCAAGCATTTGCTGAACTAGTGACTAATGGCATCACACACACTAACCCTGCAAAGATAGCAAACCTGCTAGGGAGTAGATTTGGCAAACATTTCACTCCCTTATCTCCCCCAGATTTATCACAGACCTTGCCGCCAACTACCCCCTCACCCTACATATCTGAAGAGCAGGTCAATAAAGCCTTGTCCAATGCAAAAAACACAGCCTCTATGGGACCAGACAGGATCCCAGGCTGTCTTCTAAACATGCTAAAAAATGAACTAGCATCACCATTAAGTACACTATTCAATCATAGCCTAACAATAGACTTTGTTGCTGTGGAATGGAGAACAGAAACAGTTAGTTATTCCCCTTCAAAAAGGTGGCTAGCAACAGACTCAGGGAATTATAGACCCATACATCTGACCAGCCTCATCTGTAAGGCTATGGAATGTATCATCATCAACCACATTAATAAAGACATAGGCAACCTCCAAACCCTGGATCCAACCCAATTTGGCTTTGTCAAGGGCAGATCCTGCCTGTTAAATCTGGTGGATTTCTTTGAAAATGTGATTAGGGTCATTGACAAGGACAGATCTGTGCACACAGCATAGCTTGACTTGGCAATTGCTTTTGATAGAAACCCATACCCAGGCATTACTGATAAACTTAGCAAACTGAATGTAAACCCCTTTTTTGTAAAATGGGTTGCCAAGTGGCTCATAAACTGGAAATACATTATCAAAGTGGGTGACTCCACATCAACCAGCAGGATGCAACAGGGGTCACTGCTGAGCCCCCTACTGTTTGTATATACTTCTCAGAAGTTCAGGCCAAAACTAAGGGGCAGTAGCTGTCCAAGTCTGTGGACGACTGCAAACTAGGTGCAATTATTGAATCCCCAAATGATGTCAGTATACTTCAGGTTGGTCTTACACAGACCAATGACTGGTGTCTTAGTTATGGTCTCAAACTTGAATGCAAAGAAATGCATCATGATTCCCTTTCAGCAAAAGCAATGTCCCTTCACACTATCAGATCAACAACAATACCCTAAGTACATGCAAAGTGGTAAGGGATCTGGGACCACAAGTTGACTGTAACCTTAACTTTGACCACCATGTGTGAACTGTATTAAGGAAGACTTTCTATCTAGCACACTTAATTAGTAAAGGCATTGCCACTTGAGCAAAGGAGATTATACCCCCTCTATATTCGTCACTAATCAGGCCCATACTTGAGTATAATGCCCTTTTTGGCATGTACTGTAGAAAGCACCTGCAGCAATTGGAGAGACCTCAGAGGTTTCTAACAAAGAAGATCAAGGGACTACACCACATGCCTTACACATACCAACTAAAGTCCCTGTCACTATACTCTGTATCATGTAGGATTCTTAGGTGAGACTTATGCCTGGCTTACAGAGTAATCTTGGACCCAAACCTAATGAATTTGCCTATCTGTAAATCAAAAAGGACTAGAGCTACCCATTCCAGGGACCGAAATATGGCCTGCAACTTGAACAGGACTTGCTGGAGGGAGAGATTTGTCTCCCAATGACTGCCCCATCTTTGGAATAGGCTACCAATTCATATGAAACAGAGCACCTCTATGACACTGTTCAAAAGGAGCCTGGATGAGTGGATGGGGCACTGTAAATTCTTACTGGGGATAGTGCCCACAACCCTCCTAGACATGGGCCATCATTGCTAAATTCACTTCTGGGTATTGACTAGAGTATCTATGGTATTATATTAGGATGAAATGGCTAGGCTTGAAATGACCTCTGGGTCGATAGTCTAGTAAACTCCTATGATTCTATGATCCTATATGCAGACAGTTTTTCTAATGGGCATGCTGGGTTTTCTTCCTCTTTTTTGTTCTTAAGCAACTCATAAAATAAAGGAAAATCAACTGAGAGGGCAAAGGAAACAGGAACAGCTTACCAAGCATAGGGGTATTTACATGATATGGGTATTGTGTGTACATATGTTTGAATCACCTGCTTTGCTGCCAGTTTTGAAATTGTGCCTGCCTACTTTAGCACTGCTTACTGTCTTAATGTGCTTTTCATGGTACATACATTGTAACTGCAGGTGCACTGTGTCACTGTTTTCTCTTGCTGCAAATTGAAGTACAGACTGACATTGGGTGCAGCAATGACATGTATTTTCTGGATGTCCACAGGGGTATTTGTGCTGCCAGCACTATTCACTACCATGTCTCCCATCTGTGTCCTGAAGGCTGCCACACTTGGTCTTGCATGTTTTGATTTTGGAATGCCATTTCCAAGACCAAGACATATGGATGTGCCAGTTACATATGCTATTGGCATGCATCTAATATGTTGTAATGTCCTGCATTCCAAGGCCTATATGTCAGGCAGTGTATACCACAGGGTCAATGTGTCCCATTTGTACTTCTGTTGATATTATAAGGAATGGTATGCAGAGCTCTTGTCATTTGCCACATATCCCAGTATTCACCTCCTGGTGGCAACTACCTGCTCCTCACCTCCTTGGACAGTGCTCTGCATTTATGCAGTATGAGTTCTACTGCCTAGCTTCCACAGCTTTTGCACCCACAGTTTCTGACAGCCTTACTATGTGCCACTGTCTTACACAAGGGTGACATGCTACTTCCCAAATATGCTGCCCTACAATGGCCATAGCTCTACATTAGATGTGTCTCAGAACTGTATTGCTTTTGTGTTGCCATTGCATAGCAAACTGCACCTTGTTCTTTCTAGGAAAAGTGATACATACCATTTTGTAACACCAAACTGTTATATGCTTCTCTCTTTCTGTCACTGTCATCTTCCCTATTTTAGCACTTTGTTTCTATTTACCATCATATTTTCTGCAGTACCTGCTATGGTGCTGGATGGTGTGCAGTAGCAGTTACCACAACATTTTGTTCCTTCACTACCACCTACTGGGTCAGTCTCCAGGCCTGTTGATGACCACAGGCCTGTTGATGACCAGTGTGATGCAAGCTGTCCTTCAGAAAGTGACCTGATGGTTTCCCCAGTGTTTGCTTATGGTATTTTTCTGATGAGAGGTATAGACTTCCCACAGGAGGACATCATTAGTGGAGGGTCACAGTGTAGGTGTAAGGATTGATGGCATTTTTGTTGAAGTGCACCCTGGCCCTATCATCAGCATATCAGTAAAATATAGATCATGATAACTCATTGTCCACTGCATTGTACTAGTTTCTGGTATTTTTCACTACCTGGCCACATAAATATTTTTTCTGAATCCCAGGGCATAAGATGTACAGGTGTTTATGCTAAAAGATATTTCAAGTTCAAATTTAAAGACACAAGTAGCTATCATATGTTACTTCCAAACTGATGTGGTTACTGTTGTAAGTTTCATTATGTTAAGATTCTGTTTAACTGTTATAAGTGGGTGAGAGTTTATTGGTGGCTGATTTTTATCAGAATTAAGGTGTTAGGTAAAGAAATGTAGTTCTAGCATTTGACAAATTGACCAGAAATTGTATCAATTAAAGATCTTTAACACAGTTTCTGACACCAGCATTTCCTCAACAAGCTCTAATTTTAATTTTTAAGCTTCAGAAATTGTTAATGTTGACAAAATGTAAGCCTGGATTCACAATGAGGTAGCATAATGTACTGCACTGCACAAAACTGCACAGAAAGTGGACATGCACAGGGTTTACGTAATTCAGACAGATGCAAAGAGTCAAAGTCAAAGTCAAAATTCAAAGTACACTTTATTGTCAATCAGATATACACAGCAGTGCAAGCTGAACGAGATTATGTTGCTCTGCTTCCTGTGCAAGACATAACAATGAACACATAGTCTGAGTGACAGTAAAACTAATGCACATACAGTAATAATTACAATATTAACAACACAATAAATTACCACAATTGAACAGGAAGGCATTATCTAATACTATACTAGTAGATATTGCAAAGACTATGAGTTCACATTGTGATTGCTCAGAATATTGTACTTTATCAGTGTAGTATGATATATTCTGATGTTCATACTGCACATGTATGGAGTGGTGACTCACTCTTGACTACTGCACATTCAGGAAGTAATAGCATAAGAAATCAGGCTAACTGTACCAGTTACTGAAGCAATTTACCAGAGTGATTACTATAGATGATACTTCATTGCAAGTGGCATATTGATCTAATTATTCACTGTCATGCCTGGCATTCAAGTTCAGCAGCCTTATGGACAGAGGGAAGAAGCTCCTGTTCAGGTTCAGTCTAGACATTTTGCAGTGTAAGCTGCAATACAGCCTGCCCAAGGAAAGGCAGAACATCATGCCATGGGCCTGGTAAGTGGGATCATCGATTATCTTCCTAGCCCTTCCCACACACCGATCTCATGCAGACCATCCATGAATGGCAACAATGAACCAAAGATTTTTTCTGCTGTCATCACTACCCTCAGGAGTGCCTTGGGGTCAGATGCTTTGTAGTTATCATACCAAACTATGATGTTATTTGAAAGAATGCATTCAATGGTCACCCTGTAGAAAGCTTTGAGGATAGACTAAGGCAGGTTTGCCTTCCTCAGTTTACATAGGAAGTGCGGACATGAATGTGCCTCTTTTACTGTGTGACAAATATGAGTCGACTAGGATAGGTCATCTGAGATATGCACCCAGAGGAACTAGGTGTTTCTGACTCTTTCCACTGCCACCCTCTTAATGTCCAGAGGTTGATGTATCTCCTGAGTCCTCCTAAAGTTCACTTTTAATTATTTGCTTTTGCTTGCATTTAAGGCCAGATTGTTGCTGTCACACCAGCCTATCAGATGCTCCACTTCATCCTTGCAAGCTGTTTCCTCATCATTTCTGACAAGACCTACACCAGTGGTATCATCTGCAAACTTGTTGATTTTGTTGGATTCATCCATGGCCATGCAGTCATGCATAAACAAGGTGAACAGCAAAGGAATCAGGATGCAGCCCTGAGGAACACCATGTTCAGTGATAGAACTGATTTAACTGTTATTTCCCACACATACTTTTTGGGGTCTGTTGATGAGAAAGTCCAGTATCCAGTTACATAGGGGGGGGGTGTTGATGCCCAGATGGATCAGCTTTGATATCAGATTTTGGGGGATGACAGTATTAAAGACGGGATTAAAATCGATGAACAGCATTCTAACATAGCAATTCTTGTTCTGTAGATGTGCAAAGGATTCATGAAGTGCTATAGCTATTGCATCAACCATGCAGTGGTTAGATCTATAAGCATATTGTAATGTATCCAGTGTTGCAAGTAGGCTTGAAGTGATATGGTTTTTGATCAACTGCTCAAAACACTTTATTATTGTTGATATAAGAGCAACTGGTCAGTAATCATTTAGGCTTGTTGGATGGGATTTCTTGGGTAAAGGAACGCTTGCCATATTTCTAATGCAACTGGGTACAATGTCTAGTTGCAGGAATGTGTTGAATATATCTGTTAGTACAGTGAACAGTTGGATAGCACAGTCTGTCAGAACCCTTCCCATAATATTATCAGGATGACCTGCTTTTCTTGGGTTTACTCACCTCAGGGTCTTCAGAACATCAAATATTCTTAGACATAGCACCTCCTCACCCTGTTCAACAGGGAGCTTATTCGGCACAGTGTAGTTGTCCATATCAAATCTACTGAAATAGGTGTTTAGTTTGTTCAGAAATTCTGTGTTGTCATCACAAGGGGAGGATGCAGGCCTGTACTTGGTTATGGCTTGTATGCCTTGCCAGAGACTTTTGGAGTCCCTTTGGTCAGAGAAGTGTCCCTGAATTTTATGTCCATAGGTCCTCTTAGCCTCTTTTATACCTCTACTTAGATTTGCTCCGGCCTCTCTCAGGGCATGCTTGTCTTCTGATTGAAATGCTGCATTTTGTGCCTTTAGGAGCTCATATATATTCAGGGAATGTGAGTGAGAGCATAAGATGATGCATTTACCAGCAACTTCCTTGAACTGGTGCTCAGAAAAGGATTTCTTAAACTTGGTAAGAGTTTCTGAATGCCTTGTTTCAGATGGTAGTTTGTTCCACAGATCCAGACTTGTTCTTGAGAAAGCTCAGCTTTTATTAATAGGTAGCCAATTTAGGTAATTTAGAAGCTTGTAGTGATGTATGTGGAGTAAAAGCAAGTAGGGAAACTCTTGCAGTTTTATTCTCTGTGACTTGTAGTTTTATTTTAACAGTGTGTAAAGAGAGTACAGAAAAACAGTATTCTAGTTTAGGGAGAAGAACATTCTTGGACAGTGCTTTTCAGGCAGCAGGAGACAGTACATGTAATATCCGGGTCTATGTTATATATTTGAAGTTTCAAAACTTTGAATCCCATATGTTCGACAAATATGATCGAAGTTTGAAACTTTGACTATATAATAAAACAGCAAAAAAAATAAAACTTACCTTAACGCTCCGAGCAGGGGGCAAGCACCCCTGCAACCCCCACACATCCCCAACTTAAATATACCAACTCCGAGATTGCACTTCAGTGCAGAAAAGGGAAATTCTCCCATTCTTCATTGTACGGCACCATTACATTCAACCTTCAAACTTTTCAAAGTTCGATCATATTGTGTCGACCATATGACATTCGAACTTTGAAAAGTGTGTTCATGTAATAGGAACCCTAAAATCCTATAGCAAAATTTTAATTGGTAGTGTGCTTTATTAATGATATTATCAGTGTGGATTGCAAAGCTTAATGTAGAATCAAGGGTTAGGCATATATATGTGTACTCTTTTAAAAAACAAGTAACATTGTTGTCATTGTTTGGGACCGGAGTAATAAAATATCATCTGCATAGAGGACGTTACTTTGAGGTTCATCAGTAATATTAATAAACAAAGAAAACAATGGGCTCAGAACAGAGCCTTGGGAGACATCTGTTTTTATGTTCCAATAGTGGGCAGCTGGTTGTTGCACTAAAACTTGAAAGGTCCTGCTGTCAAGATAGCTATGGAAACAGGCAATAACATTTTTTCCCCAAGTTGAATTTTTGTAGTTTAATATGCAGAATATTGTGGTCAACAGTTTCAAAGCACAATTCGTGTCCACCAAAATACATTTGTAAGCCTTCCTAAAGCTATGTCCAAGAATTGACTTATTGCTAGTAACACAGTACACTGTGTCTGCCTCTGTGTAGCATGATCATCCCCTGCAGCTGACTCCTCCAATGACTTCTCATTTGAATCTGCCGCCACTACTCAGTATTCTGCATTTTCCTCCTCTTGCAACTGTCCATCTTGCTCTATCTGCCCCGTCAGTATCGTAGTATGTGACATTGCAGATACTGTAAATATTTTTGCACAGGTGCCAGATTCATGTTGTAGGGCACCAACTTATATATCCATACAGTGAAAGCATGGCTTCAGCAGCCTGGACACACATCCACTTATATTCCCAATATTCAAATGTACAGAGTTGTACCCAGGTCTAATTCATTTCAGTATGTCTGATGGGTGTCAGCAGCCAGCATATATCGGGTATCATTGATAAGATGCATTTGGAAAAATCATCCTTTGATAAATACTAATACAGGTCACAGGTGTCTCATATATGGGGTTCATGAATGTTGCCTGGGTGGCCTACACAAATATTGTAGTTGATACTCTAGGCCACCTGGAAGTTTATGGAGTGATACTGTTTGTGGTTCATGTACCTCCATCCCAGTTCCACATGTCGGGAAATAATTTCAATGTGGGTGCAGTCTATAGCTCCCAGAACCTCAGGGAAATGAGCTACATCATAAAAGTCCTACATAGTGGCTATCTCTCATCTGTAGTATGTGAAAACCACATACTTTCCCCAGCATGCTGCAGGATTGCATGGAGGATCTGATGGTGGATTCTTAAGCTGCATGCCTAAGATACCCCTACTGTCCACAGTATGTCATTGGAAGGTCCCTGTAGCTACACATACCTTGGTATTTACTGGGATGTGTAGTCCTCAACTTCCACAGTGCTGCAGATGAGGCTGATTCATGTTTACGTGTCCTGCATGGCCTTTTTTCACTTGGTAGCACTCCATAATGTCATGTTGTGCTAAGTTTCGCCAGATGACACAACACCTGTGTATGTGACAGCACACACTGCTGTGGCTAGGGTTGCAATTATAGCATGTTGGAAATGATCATTAACTACATGTATACTCAGCTCCATGGTGCTGTTTATACAGTGCATGCCCATTAACTACATATATACTCAGCTCCATGGTTTTGTTTATACAGTGTAATCTCAATATACCTCATTAGCATACACCAAGTCACTCATTATAATACTATTTGTCATTGCCATGTCATTCTAAGGCCATTAACATGTATCATGCCCAACTCTTCTTCATTTGGCCATTTATCATTCAAATTTGCTTAGCACAATGTGGCAAAATTCTTTAATTCCTTGCCTTAGCGACCTGATCATCACCAGCATGGGGACTCTATGCTCCAGACCAGAAGTGTATCCCTCACTGGTAAGATCAGACCATAAACTAATCTCACTGGATATTTACATCCCAACTCCACCCCCTGCCCTGAAAACCACAGTGAAAAACTTCTCTAAAGCAAATTTCACACTCCTCAAAACCGAGGTGGAATCCTTCAAAGCCCCCGGGCCTGTGGAAAATATGGCCCAGATCACAGAATCCTTTATAAATGCATTCTATGAACACCTTCAGGAATGCATGGATCATGCAATCACAAGTAAAACTAAGACCCAATCCTCCAAAGGCAGACATCCTGTCTGGTGGACCCCAGCCATAAACAAACTATACAATAGAAGGAGGAAGCTACTACATGACAGAGCAAAATCCCAAAAAGGGAAGGCATCTCTGATCAGTATTAGCAAAAAACTACGGGCACTCATAAAATCATCTAGAGCCATCTTCGAGAGAAAAATTGCACAGGACACTAAGGATAATCACAAGGCTTTCTTTAGTTATGTTAGGAACCTGGGTGGGGATTCCCAGATATGCTCAGAATTAGTCCAAAATGACAAAAAATGCACCGAACCCACAGACATTGCCAACATCCTAGCTGACAGGTTCAGCGCAAACTTCTCCCCCCCACTCCCCACCAAAAGCGCAAATATCTATCCCAGCAGAGTGCTGCCCCCCTGACATCTCAGATGCTCAGGTAAGAGCTGCCCTCTCCAAAGCAAAAAACACAGCATCAATGGGACCAGACGGTGTCCTGGCCTGCGTCCTACATGAACTCCAAGAAGAGCTAAACCCAAACATAAAACTACTGTTCAATCTCAGCCTTACTACAGGATATGTACCCAAAGAGTGGCGTACAGCAACAGTGGTCCCTCTCCACAAAGGTGGTGCCTCAACAGATCCTGGAAACTATCGCCCCATAAGCCTGACTAGCTTGGTCTGCAAAGCTATGGAAAGGATCATCATGGACCTCATAAATAAAGATATCGGGGACCTACAGACACTGGATCCTACCCAGTTCGGCTTTGTTAAGGGCAGATCCTGCCTCTTAAACCTGGTTGGTTTCTTTGAAACAGTCACCAAGGCCATTGACGAGGGGAAGGTGGTCCACACAGCCTACCTGGACCTCGCAAAGCCTTCGATACAATACCCCACTCGGGCATTATAGATAAGCTCACCAGCTTAAATATAAACCCCTATGTCACTAGATGGGTTGCAAACTGGCTCAAGGACAGAACCCACATGGTTAGAATTGCTGGAGCCATGTCAGACTCCAAACCAGTTACAAGTGGCGTCCCACAAGGCTCAGTCCTGGGACCTCTCTTGTTCGGTATATATTTCTCGGAGGTACAGACCAGCACGGAAGGACTGTGGCTGACCAAGTTCGCAGATGACTGCAAACTGGGCGCAATAATCGACTCTCCAGCTGACACAAGCATCCTCCAAAAGGGCCTCATAGAAACAGACAACTGGTGCAAGAGCCATGGCCTCAAGCTAAATGCCAAAAAGTGTATAGTCATCCCCTTTGGCAAAAACAAAGTGCCCACAAATTACCACATAGGTGGTAATCCATTAAGTACAGAAGAAGTAATTAGGGACCTGGGGACCCAAGTTGATAGCAATCTCTCATTTGACAACCACGTGGCCAAAGTGGTTAGAAAAACATTTTATATAGCCCACCTAATCATGAAGGGATTCACATCTAGATCAGGGGAGGTCATCGTGCCTCTTTACTCATCCCACATCAGGCCCATAATTGAGTACAATGCCCCTTTTGGGATGTACCTTACCAGACACCTGCAGCAACTGGAAATACCCCAAAAGTACCTCACCAAGAGGATCAAAGGGCTCAAACAGATGCCATATGCTGCCCGGTTAAAGAAACTCCAGCTCTACTCAGTGGCATACCGCCTGCTCAGAGGTGATCTGTGCCTGACGTACAAAGCCATGTCCAACCCGGAATTAATGGACATGCTGCACCTCAGAAAATCCAAATCCCATCGAGCTATGCGCTCGAGAGACTTGAACCTCAGCACTGAAATAAATAGGACATGCTGGAGGGACAGATTCATAATCCAGAGGCTCCCTTTACTCTGGAATAAAATCCCAGTCCAGGTTAGGCAGAGTCCCTCATTGACTCTCTTCAAGAGGAATCTTGATGAGTGGATGGGAGATCGTAGGTTTACCCCAGGTATCACTTCTGTGTCATTGTTAGACAGAGGCACAGTACACTAACCTCGAAAAAGGGCATAGCAAAATTAATTTAAAATGGGTGGCGAAAGCCAAACCCACTCTGGCTAGGCTTATAAATGCCCTAGGGCAGATAGCCTAGTATGAACCTATGAACCTATGAACCTATGAACCTTAGTTTCACAGTGCTCTTCTTTACATTCCACAGCTATCTTGTATAGTAATTTTGATGAATATTTAAAAAACACACACTGAGTATAACCTCAAATAGGGTCTCTATTATGTTGCCAAAATGGCAAAACACCGAATGCCGTTTCAGATCACATAAGCAGCGAAATACAACTAAAGTGGATGGCCAGGTCACCAATTTTTTCCTAAGGAAAAACTGTAGACCAAAGAGACACAACACACCATCTAAAACATTACAAAGTGGAGGGCTTTACCCCTGATGTGGAGTGCTGTGCCCCTCACACCCCCTAACTAAATATACCAACTCTGAGATCGCACTACAGTGGGGTAAAGGGCAATTTCACGGTGATGGCCAAGCAATTTTTTTCCCTAGGAAAAAAATCAGTGACCTGACAATTCACGTTAGTTGTATTTCACTGTTTATGTGTCATTGAAATGGCATTCAGTGTTTTGCCATTTCAGCAACATAATATAGACCCCCCTCAGATATGTACAGCTTCAATAATATGAGTGAATTTAATGTTCATTTATACCAGGGCAAGCAGTTGCATTTCTTCCTAAGCAATGAACCTCTTTCTAAAATTTACAAAATCAGTATTGACAAATGTTTCATCTAGTTTTCACACTCTGTTAAACTACGTACAGAAAAATAATCCATTAATAACTTCTGCACTTTCAGTATCCAGCCATGCCATAAGTGAATAATTTGCCAAAGGAATATTACCACTGTGTGCTCTGTACATAAGTTCATAGGTTCATAGGTAGGTACTAGGCTATCGGCCATAGGGCTTATACAAGCCTGGCCAAAAAGGTACCCTGGTTTTTGCCACCCAAGAAAATTATTTCCCTGTGCCCCTGTCGAGCAGAGCCACAGTGGTGATCCCCGGGGTGAAGTTCCTATTTCCCATTAAATCATCAAGATTTTTCTTGAAGAGTGCTAATGAGGAGCTTTGTTTGATATAAATAGGTAGTTTGTTCCAGAGTATGGGAATTCTCTGGGACAGAAATCTATCCCTCCAGCATGTTCTGTTTATTGTGATGACAAGGTTTAGGTCCATAGAGCATTTAGCTCAGAGGGATTGGTATTTCTTTAAGTGGAGCATGTCCAACAGCTCTGGGTATGACATAGCTTTGTATGTTAGGCAGAGATCGCCTCTGAGTAGGCGATATGTGATGGAGTAAAGCTGGAGTTCTTTGAGACAGTCTGCATAGGGCATCTGTTTGAGGTCAGTAATCCTCTTTGTGAGGTATTTCTGCAGCCTTTCCAGTTGTTGTAGATGTCTTGTGAGGTAAATAACAAAAGGGGCATTGTACTCCATAATGGGTATAATGAGTGATGAGTAGAGGGGAACAGTGACCTCTTTTTTCCTGGATGAGAAACCTTTAGTGATGAGGTGTGCCACATAGAAGGATTTCCTGACTACTGTGGTGATATGATTGTCAAAGGAGAGACTACTATCCACCTGTGTCCCAAGGTCTCTTATCACACTTTCAGTGTTAAGTAGACTACCACCTATGTGGTAGCTTATGGGTACAGAGTTTTTACCAAAGGGGATGACAATGCACTTTTTGGCATTGAGCTTGAGGCCATGGCTTTGACACCAGGCATTCCATCACTAGTCTTGTATGAGAAACTGTATCACAACTCAACGTAAGTCAAGAATGATAGCAATGCTGCATGACCTCAAGTAATACAGACAGCTAGAGCACAGTCTCACTGTCAGAGGACCAGGCTTACTTTGAGCAAACAGCAGAGGATAAGTCAGTTGAGGAGTCATGAAATGAACCTGCAATGGTACTGCCTGTTTTTATGATGCTATTATGGGACTTGTGGCATTGTGAGTATGCTAATGAGACTAGGTAGCCTAACTGTCTCTGAATTACTTGGTTTGCACATTGTGTTTAAGCTGAACATTATATTAATGAACTTGTCCCTCCTCATAAACAGATACAGAAGTCTGTAAAGTCAACTGCACATATTCCAGCATCTCTGTGACACCATAAGGGCTACGTGTATTCTGTATTCCACTGTGTAGCCTTGAGATGAGTAATGGCACAGCTCTGACCTGACTACAAGTGCAATGTCTTGATGTTACACATTGTACATGTTCTTAGAGTCACGGTTGGCTGCTTGACAGGCTTGCCTCGGAACAACCTCCACACACTCCCTGCATATCTGTGGTTGTCCAGTCATTGCATTTTTACACTGGACTATATCATTCTATTATACTGTGTGTTGCTGTATATTAATGTGCACACCTGTGAATCAGCTGCTGCTTTCCTCCTGGTCTCAGCCTGAGATGAGCCAGTGGCTTCTAGAAGGGCTAATTTTGGATGGGCTTCCAAGTGGTGCAAAATGAAAACAATAATCCTTCTCCACCCTTTCCACCTGCATCACTGTGAGGATCTCCCTGGGAACTCATGTCTCCAATATAATCTACATGTGTGGCACTGTCTTGCCAAGGCAGAACATGATGCCACATGAATCAGCAATTGTTGAAATTGTGACAGAGACATGAGAAGATGCCACCTTGACATTCACAAATAGGAAAAAAGTGATTAGGATTTGGAGCCAGAGATTTACAGTAAGTATGGAAAGTGATGTTATAAGCTGTAAGCTTTATTGTGAACCTGTATTATCTGTGGAATAGACTCCTTCTCCATGTCAAGCGGAGTACCTCACTAGCCATCTTTAAGAGGAACCTGGATGACTGGATGCAAAACAGAAAACACACTGCTTGGATCCCACCTGTGTCTCTGCTGGACAGGGGAAACAGGTGCTGACTTTGTGGGTCGAAATTCTTGGTTATGCTTATAAAGGCCTCCAGGCCATTAGCCTGGCATCATCCTATGAACCTATGAACAAACTTTGCAATAAATGTAAAAGTTGCTGTCCATGAAAACAAAGGCAATGCCCCAACAATGAAAAGCACTCTCCTCAGCCTCAACAGGCAAATAAGACAACATGTCAAATCCTCTAAGGTTAACTTTGAGAAACACTTAGCAAGCATAGCCAAGGATACCCATAAGGCTTTCTACAGATATGTACATAGCCTAAAAGGTAGGACCCAAGCATGTGCTGAACTAGTGACTAATGGCATCACACACACTAACCCTGCAAAGATAGCAAACCTGCTAGGGAGTAGATTTGGCAAACATTTCACTCCCTTATCTCCCCCAGATTTATCACAGACCTTGCCGCCAACTACCCCCTCACCCTACATATCTGAAGAGCAGGTCAATAAAGCCTTGTCCAATGCAAAAAACACAGCCTCTATGGGACCAGACAGGATCCCAGGCTGTCTTCTAAACACGCTAAAACATGAACTAGCATCACCATTAAGTACACTATTCAATCATAGCCTAACAATAGACTTTGTTGCTGTGGAATGGAGAACAGAAACAGTTAGTTATTCCCCTTCAAAAAGGTGGCTAGCAACAGACTCAGGGAATTATAGACCCAAATATCTGACCAGCCTCATCTGTAAGGCTATGGAATGTATCATCATCAACCACATTAATAAAGACATAGGCAACCTCCAAACCCTGGATCCAACCCAATTTGGCTTTGTCAAGGGCAGATCCTGCCTGTTAAATCTGGTGGATTTCTTTGAAAATGTGATTAGGGCCATTGACAAGGACAGATCTGTGCACACAGCATAGCTTGACTTAGCAATTGCTTTTGACACAAACCCATACCCAGGCATTACTGATAAACTTAGCAAACTGAATGTAAACCCCTTTTTTGTAAAATGGGTTGCCAAGTGGCTCATAAACTGGAAATACATTATCAAAGTGGGTGACTCCACATCAACCAGCAGGATGCAACAGGGGTCACTGCTGAGCCCCCTACTGTTTGTATATACTTCTCAGAAGTTCAGGCCAAAACTAAGGGGCAGTAGCTGTCCAAGTCTGTGGACGACTGCAAACTAGGTGCAATTATTGAATCCCCAAATGATGTCAGTATACTTCAGGTTGGTCTTACACAGACCAATGACTGGTGTCTTAGTTATGGTCTCAAACTTGAATGCAAAGAAATGCATCATGATTCCCTTTCAGCAAAAGCAATGTCCCTTCACACTATCAGATCAACAACAATACCCTAAGTACATGCAAAGTGGTAAGGGATCTGGGACCACAAGTTGACTGCAACCTTAACTTTGACCACCATGTGTGAACTGTATTAAGGAAGACTTTCTATCTAGCACACTTAATTAGTAAAGGCATTGCCACTTGAGCAAAGGAGATTATACCCCCTCTATATTCGTCACTAATCAGGCCCATAATTGAGTATAATGCCCTTTTTGGCATGTACTGTAGAAAGCACCTGCAGCAATTGGAGAGACCTCAGAGGTTTCTAACAAAGAAGATCAAGGGACTACACCACATGCCTTACACATACCAACTAAAGTCCCTGTCACTATACTCTGTATCATGTAGGATTCTTAGGTGAGACTTATGCCTGGCTTACAGAGTAATCTTGGACCCAAACCTAATGAATTTGCCTATCTGTAAATCAAAAAGGACTAGAGCTACGCATTCCAGGGACCGAAATATGGCCTGCAACTTGAACAGGACTTGCTGGAGGGAGAGATTTGTCTCCCAATGACTGCCCCATTTTTGGAATAGGCTACCAATTCATATGAAACAGAGCACCTCTATGACACTGTTCAAAAGGAGCCTGGATGAGTGGATGGGGCACTGTAAATTCTTACTGGGGATAGTGCCCACAACCCTCCTAGACATGGGCCATCATTGCTAAATTCACTTCTGGGTATTGACTAGAGTATCTATGGTATTATATTAGGATGAAATGGCTAGGCTTGAAATGACCTCTGGGTCGATAGTCTAGTAAACTCCTATGATTCTATGATCCTATATGCAGACAGTTTTTTCGAATGGGCATGCTGGGTTTTCTTCCTCTTTTTTGTTCTTAAGCAACTCATAAAATAAAGGAAAATCAACTGATAGGGCAAAGGAAACAGGAACAGCTTACCAAGCATAGGGGTATTTACATGATATGGGTATTGTGTGTACATATGTTTGAATCACCTGCTTTGCTGCCAGTTTTGAAATTGTGCCTGCCTACTTTAGCACTGCTTACTGTCTTAATGTGCTTTTCATGGTACATACATTGTAACTGCAGTTGCACTGTGTCACTGTTTTCTCTTGCTGCAAATTGAAGTACAGACTGACATTGGGTGCAGCAATGACATGTATTTTCTGGATGTCAACAGGAGTATTTGTGCTGCCAGCACTATTCACTACCATGTCTCCCATCTGTGTCCTGAAGGCTGCCACACTTGGTCTTGCATGTTTTGATGTTGGAATGCCATTTCCAAGACCAAGACATATGGATGTGCCAGTTACATATGCTATTGGCATGCATCTAATATGGTGTAATGTCCTGCATTCCATGGCCTATATGTCAGGCAGTGTATACCACAGGGTCAATGTGTCCCATTTGTACTTCTGTTGATATTATAAGGAATGGTATGCAGAGCTCTTGTCATTTGCCACATATCCCAGTATTCACCTCCTGGTGGCAACTACCTGCTCCTCACCTCCTTGGACAGTGCTCTGCATTTATGCAGTATGAGTTCTACTGCCTAGCTTCCACAGCTTTTGCACCCACAGTTTCTGACAGCCTTACTATGTGCCACTGTCTTACACAAGGGTGACATGCTACTTCTCAAAATATGCTACCCTGCAATGGACATAGCTCTACATTAGATGTGTCTCAGAGGTTCTACCTGACATAGTCGAAACCACACAACACCGACAACCACATCACCGACACCACATATTCGACAGTCCATAAACACGAAACCACACATAACCGACAACGAAATAACCGACGGTACACAAACACGAAACCCCATACACTGCACACACCACAATAACAATTATTAAAAAACAAAACATCCCATCCCCAAACCACACACACAAGCACACCAAAATCCTTACAAGCCCACACTAAACCTTACCTAACCCTAAGGTCCACTATAACACTTACCTACCCGCCCTAACCCTAACTCACTTAACCCCCCCTATCGCCTCCTAACCCTAACTCACTTAACCCACCCCCTATCCCTAACCCTAACTCACTTAACCCACCCCTATCGCTCCTAACCCTAACTCACTTAACCCACCCCTATCGCTCCTAACCCTAACTCACTTAACCCACCCCTATCCCCACAGACCGTCAATCTCCACACTTACCTGCCTAACGTCTTAACGTCACTACCGCCGTGATACTCACACAGCCTTTCCCATGTCGGCATCCTCGGCGTTGGTGTTGTCATCAATCGTCAGGTCGGTCTTCTGCATTGTCGATGTTCTGCCACTTGCCGGTCTTCGCCGGTCTTCTGAGCTTCGATCTTCTGGATGTGGCTCTTCGATGTCGAGGTCAGGTAGAACCGTCTCAGTACTGTATTGCTTTTGTGTTGCCATTGCATAGCAAACTGCACTTTGTTCTTTCTAGGAAAAGTGATACATACCATTTTGTAACACCAAACTGTTATATGCTTCTCTCTTTCTGTCACTGTCATCTTCCCTATTTTAGCACTTTGTTTCTATTTACCATCATATTTTCTGCAGTACCTGCTATGGAGCTGGATGGTGTGCAGTAGCAGTTACCACAACATTTTGTTCCTTCACTACCACCTATAGGGTCATTCTCCAGGCCTGTTGATGACCACAGGCCTGTTGATGACCAGTGTGATGCAAGCTGTCCTTCAGAAAGTGACCTGATGGTTTCCCCAGTGTTTGCTTATGGTATTTTTCTGATGAGAGGTATAGACTTCCCACAGGAGGACATCATTAGTGGAGGGTCACAGTGTAGGTGCAAGGATTGATGGCATTTTTGTTGAAGTGCACCCTGGCCCTATCATCAGCATATCAGTAAAATATAGATCATGATAACTCATTGTCCACTGCATTGTACTAGTTTCTGGTATTTTTCACTACCTGGCCATATAAATATTTTTTTGAATCCCAGGGCATAAGATGTATAGGTGTTTATGCTAAAAGATATTTCAAGTTCAAATTTAAAGACACAAGTAGCTATCATATGTTACTTCCAAACTGATGTGGTTACTGTTGTAAGTTTCATTATGTTAAGATTCTGTTTTACTGTTATAAGTGGGTGAGAGTTTATTGGTGGCTGATTTTTATCAGAATTAAGGTGTTAGGTAAAGAAATGTAGTTCTAGCATTAGACAAATTGACCAGAAATTGTCACGTATCAATTAAAGATCTTTAACACAGTTTCTGACACCAGCATTTCCTCAACAAGCTTGAATTTTAATTTTTAAGCTTCAGAAATTGTTAATGTTGACAAAATGTAAGCCTGGATTCACAATGAGGTAGCATAATGTACTCCACTGCACAAAACTGCACAGAAAGTGGACATGCACAGGGTTTACGTAATTCAGACAGATGCAAAGAGTCAAAGTCAAAGTCAAAAATCAAAGTACACTTTATTGTGAATCAGATATACACAGCAGTGCAAGCTGAATAAAATTATGTTGCTCTGCTTCCTGTGCAAGACATAACAATGAACACATAGTCTGAGTGACAGTAAAACTAATGCACATACAGTAATAATTACAATATTAACAACACAATAAATTACCACAATTGAACAGGAAGGCATTATCTAATACTATACTAGTAGATATTGCAAAGACTATGAGTTCACATTGTGATTGCTCAGAATATTGTACTTTATCAGTGTAGTATGATATATTCTGATGTTCATACTGCACATGTATGGAGTGGTGACTCACTCTTGACTACTGCACATTCAGGAAGTAATAGCATAAGAAATCAGGCTAACTGTACCAGTTACTGAAGCAATTTGCCAGAGTGATTACTATAGATGATACTTCATTGCAAGTGGCATATTGATCTAATTATTCACTGTCATGCCTGGCATTCAAGTTCAGCAGCCTTATGGATAGAGGGAAGAAGCTCCTGTTCAGGTTCAGTCTAGACATTTTGCAGTGTAAGCTGCAATACAGCCTGCCCAAGGAAAGGCAGAACATCATGCCATGGGCCTGGTAAGTGGGATCATCGATTATCTTCCTAGCCCTTCCCACACACCGATCTCATGCAGACCATCCATGAATGGCAACAATGAACCAAAGATTTTTTCTGCTGTCATCACTACCCTCAGGAGTGCCTTGGGGTCAGATGCTTTGTAGTTATCATACCAAACTATGATGTTATTTGAAAGAATGCATTCAATGGTCACCCTGTAGAAAGCTTTGAGGATAGACTAAGGCAGGTTTGCCTTCCTCAGTTTACATAGGAAGTGCGGACATTAATGTGCCTCTTTTACTGTGTGACAAATATGAGTCGACTAGGATAGGTCATCTGAGATATGCACCCAGAGGAACTAGGTGTTTCTGACTCTTTCCACTGCCACCCTCTTAATGTCCAGAGGTTGATGTATCTCCTGAGTCCTCCTAAAGTTCACTTTTAATTATTTGCTTTTGCTTGCATTTAAGGCCAGATTGTTGCTGTCACACCAGCCTATCAGATGCTCCACTTCATCCTTGCAAGCTGTTTCCTCATCATTTCTGACAAGACCTACACCAGTGGTATCATCTGCAAACTTGTTGATTTTGTTGGATTCATCCATGGCCATGCAGTCATGCATAAACAAGGTGAACAGCAGAGGAATCAGGATGCAGCCCTGAGGAACACCATGTTCAGTGATAGAACTGATTTAACTGTTATTTCCCACACATACTTTTTGGGGTCTGTTGATGAGAAAGTCCAGTATCCAGTTACATAGGGGGGGGGTGTTGATGCCCAGATGGATCAGCTTTGATATCAGATTTTGGGGGATGACAGTATTAAAGACGGGATTAAAATCAATGAACAGCATTCTAACATAGCAATTCTTGTTCTGTAGATGTGCAAAGGATTCATGAAGTGCTATAGCTATTGCATCAACCATGCAGTGGTTAGATCTATAAGCATATTGTAATGTATCCAGTGTTGCAAGTAGGCTTGAAGTGATATGGTTTTTGATCAACTGCTCAAAACACTTTATTATTGTTGATATAAGAGCAACTGGTCAGTAATCATTTAGGCTTGTTGGATGGGATTTCTTGGGTAAAGGAACGCTTGCCATATTTCTAATGCAACTGGGTACAATGTCTAGTTGCAGGAATGTGTTGAATATATCTGTTAGTACAGTGAACAGTTGGATAGCACAGTCTGTCAGAACCCTTCCCATAATATTATCAGGATGACCTGCTTTTCTTGGGTTTACTCACCTCAGGGTCTTCAGAACATCAAATATTCTTAGACATAGCACCTCCTCACCCTGTTCAACAGGGAGCTTATTCGGCACAGTGTAGTTGTCCATATCAAATCTACTGAAATAGGTGTTTAGTTTGTTCAGAAATTCTGTGCTGTCATCACAAGGGGAGGATGCAGGCCTGTACTTGATTATGGCTTGCATGCCTTGCCAGAGACTTTTGGAGTCCCTTTGGTCAGAGAAGTGTCCCTGAATTTTATGTCCATAGGTCCTCTTAGCCTCTTTTATACCTCTACTTAGATTTGCTCCGGCCTCTCTCAGGGCATGCTTGTCTTCTGATTGAAATGCTGCATTTTGTGCCTTTAGGAGCTCATATATATTCAGGGAATGTGAGTGAGAGCATAAGATGATGCATTTACCAGCAACTTCCTTGAACTGGTGCTCAGAAAGGGATTTCTTAAACTTGGTAAGAGTTTCTGAATGCCTTGTTTCAGATGGTAGTTTGTTCCACAGATCCAGACTTGTTCTTGAGAAAGCTCAGCTGTTATTAATAGGTAGCCAATTTAGGTAATTTAGAAGCTTGTAGTGATGTATGTGGAGTAAAAGCAAGTAGGGAAACTCTTGCAGTTTTATTCTCTGTGACTTGTAGTTTTATTTTAACAGTGTGTAAAGAGAGTACAGAAAAACAGTATTCTAGTTTAGGGAGAAGAACATTCTTGGACAGTGCTTTTCAGTCAGCAGGAGACAGTACATGTAATATCCGGGTCTATGTTATATATTTGAAGTTTCGAAACTTTGAATCCCATATGTTCGACAAATATGATCGAAGTTTGAAACTTTGACTATATAATAAAACAGCAAAAAAAATAAAACTTACCTTAACGCTCCGAGCAGGGGGCAAGCACCCCTGCAACCCCCACACATCCCCAACTTAAATATACCAACTCCGAGATTGCACTTCAGTGCAGAAAAGGGAAATTCTCCCATTCTTCATTGTACGGCACCGTTACATTCAACCTTCAAACTTTTCAAAGTTCGATCATATTGTGTCGACCATATGACATTCGAACTTTGAAAAGTGTGTTCATGTAATAGGAACCCTAATATCCTATAGCAAAATTTTAATTGGTAGTGTGCTTTATTAATGATATTATCAGTGTGGATTGCAAAGCTTAATGTAGAATCAAGGGTTAGGCATATATATGTGTACTCTTTTAAAAAACAAGTAACATTGTTGTCATTGTTTGGGACCGGAGTAATAAAATATCATCTGCATAGAGGACGTTACTTTGAGGTTCATCAGTAATATTAATAAACAAGAAAACAATGGGCTCAGAACAGAGCCTTGGGAGACATCTGTTTTTATGTTCCAATAGTGGGCAGCTGGTTGTTGCACTAAAACTTGAAAGGTCCTGCTGTCAAGATAGCTATGGAAACAGGCAATAACATTTTTTCCCCAAGTTGAATTTTTGTAGTTTAATATGCAGAATATTATGGTCAACAGTTTCAAAGCACAATTCGTGTCCACCAAAATACATTTGTAAGCCTTCCTAAAGCTATGTCCAAGAATTGACTTATTGCTAGTAACACAGTACACTGTGTCTGCCTCTGTGTAGCATGATCATCCCCTGCAGCTGACTCCTCCAATGACTTCTCATTTGAATCTGCCGCCACTACTCAGTATTCTGCATTTTCCTCCTCTTGCAACTGTCCATCTTGCTCTATCTGCCCGTCAGTATCGTAGTATGTGACATTGCAGATACTGTAAATATTTTTGCACAGGTGCCAGATTCATGTTGTAGGGCACCAACTTATATATCCATACAGTGAAAGCATGGCTTCAGCAGCCTGGACACACATCCACTTATATTCCCAATATTCAAATGTACAGAGTTGTACCCAGGTCTAATTCATTTCAGTATGTCTGATGGGTGTCAGCAGCCAGCATATATCTAGTATCATTGATAAGATGCATTTGGAAAAATCATCCTTTGATAAATACTAATACAGGTCACAGGTGTCTCATATATGGGGTTCATGAATGTTGCCTGGGTGGCCTACACAAATATTGCAGATGATACTCTAGGCCACCTGGAAGTTTATGGAGTGATACTGTTTGTGGTTCATGTACCTCCATCCCAGTTCCACATGTCGGGAAATAATTTCAATGTGGGTGCAGTCTATAGCTCCCAGAACCTCAGGGAAATGAGCTACATCATAAAAGTCCTACATAGTGGCTATCTCTCATCTGTAGTATGTGAAAACCACATACTTTCCCCAGCATGCTGCAGGATTGCATGGAGGATCTGATGGTGGATTCTTAAGCTGCATGCCTAAGATACCCCTACTGTCCACAGTATGTCATTGGAAGGTCCCTGTAGCTACACATACCTTGGTATTTACTGGGATGTGTAGTCCTCAACTTCCACAGCGCTGCAGATGAGGCTGATTCATGTTTACGTGTCCTGCATGGCCTTTTTTCACTTGGTAGCACTCCATAATGTCATGTTGTGCTAAGTTTCGCCAGATGACACAACACCTGTGTATGTGACAGCACACACTGCTGTGGCTAGGGTTGCAATTATAGCATGTTGGAAATGATCATTAACTACATGTATACTCAGCTCCATGGTGCTGTTTATACAGTGCATGCCCATTAACTACATATATACTCAGCTCCATGGTGCTGTTTATACAGTGTAATCTCAATATACCTCATTAGCATACACCAAGCCACTCATTATAATAATATTTGTCATTGCCATGTCATTCTAAGGCCATTAACATGTATCATGCCCAACTCTTCTTCATTTGGCCATTTATCATTCAAATTTGCTTAGCACAATGTGGCAAAATTCTTTAATTCCTTGCCTTAGCGACCTGATCATCACCAGCATGGGGACTCTATGCTCCAGACCAGAAGTGTATCCCTCACTGGTAAGATCAGACCATAAACTAATCTCACTGGATATTTACATCCCAACTCCACCCCCTGCCCTGAAAACCACAGTGAAAAACTTCTCTAAAGCAAATTTCACACTCCTCAAAACCGAGGTGGAATCCTTCAAAGCCCCCGGGCCTGTGGAAAATATGGCCCAGACCACAGAATCCTTTATAAATGCATTCTATGAACACCTTCAGGAATGCATGGATCATGCAATCACAAGTAAAACTAAGACCCAATCCTCCAAAGGCAGACATCCTGTCTGGTGGACCCCAGCCATAAACAAACTATACAATAGAAGGAGGAAGCTACTACATGACAGAGCAAAATCCCAAAAAGGGAAGGCATCTCTGATCAGTATTAGCAAAAAACTACGGGCACTCATAAAATCATCTAGGGCCATCTTCGAGAGAAAAATTGCACAGGACACTAAGGATAATCACAAGGCTTTCTTTAGTTATGTTAGGAACCTGGGTGGGGATTCCCAGATATGCTCAGAATTAGTCCAAAATGACAAAAAATACACCGAACTCACAGACATTGCCAACATCCTAGCTGACAGGTTCAGCGCAAACTTCTCCCCCCCACTCCCCACCAAAAGCGCAAATATCTATCCCAGCAGAGTGCTGCCCCCCTGACATCTCAGATGCTCAGGTAAGAGCTGCCATCTCCAAAGCAAAAAACACAGCATCAATGGGACCAGACGGTGTCCTGGCCTGCGTCCTACATGAACTCCAAGAAGAGCTAAACCCAAACATAAAACTACTGTTCAATCTCAGCCTTACTACAGGATATGTACCCAAAGAGTGGCGTACAGCAACAGTGGTCCCTCTCCACAAAGTTGGTGCCTCAACAGATCCTGGAAACTATCGCCCCATAAGCCTGACTAGCTTGGTCTGCAAAGCTATGGAAAGGATCATCATGGACCTCATAAATAAAGATATCGGGGACCTACAGACACTGGATCCTACCCAGTTCGGCTTTGTTAAGGGCAGATCCTGCCTCTTAAACCTGGTTGGTTTCTTTGAAACAGTCACCAAGGCCATTGTCGAGGGGAAGGTGGTCCACACAGCCTACCTGGACCTCGCAAAAGCCTTCGATACAATACCCCACTCGGGCATTATAGATAAGCTCACCAGCTTAAATATAAACCCCTATGTCACTAGATGGGTTGCAAACTGGCTCAAGGACAGAACCCACATGGTTAGAATTGCTGGAGCCATGTCAGACTCCAAACCAGTTACAAGTGGCGTCCCACAAGGCTCAGTCCTGGGACCTCTCTTGTTCGGTATATATTTCTCGGAGGTACAGACCAGCACGGAAGGACTGTGGCTGACCAAGTTCGCAGATGACTGCAAACTGGGTGCAATAATCGACTCTCCAGCTGACACAAGCATCCTCCAAAAGGGCCTCATAGAAACAGACAACTGGTGCAAGAGCCATGGCCTCAAGCTAAATGCCAAAAAGTGTATAGTCATCCCCTTTGGCAAAAACAAAGTGCCCACAAATTACCACATAGGTGGTAATCCATTAAGTACAGAAGAAGTAATTAGGGACCTGGGGACCCAAGTTGATAGCAATCTCTCATTTGACAACCACGTGGCCAAAGTGGTTAGAAAAACATTTTATATAGCCCACCTAATCATGAAGGGATTCACATCTAGATCAGGGAGGTCATCGTGCCTCTTTACTCATCCCACATCAGGCCCATAATTGAGTACAATGCCCCTTTTGGGATGTACCTTACCAGACACCTGCAGCAACTGGAAATACCCCAAAAGTACCTCACCAAGAGGATCAAAGGGCTCAAACAGATGCCATATGCTGCCCGGTTAAAGAAACTCCAGCTCTACTCAGTGGCATACCGCCTGCTCAGAGGTGATCTGTGCCTGACGTACAAAGCCATGTCCAACCCGGAATTAATGGACATGCTGCACCTCAGAAAATCCAAATCCCATCGAGCTATGCACTCGAGAGACTTGAACCTCAGCACTGAAATAAATAGGACATGCTGGAGGGACAGATTCATAATCCAGAGGCTCCCTTTACTCTGGAATAAAATCCCAGTCCAGGTTAGGCAGAGTCCCTCATTGACTCTCTTCAAGAGGAATCTTGATGAGTGGATGGGAGATCGTAGGTTTACCCCAGGTATCACTTCTGTGTCATTGTTAGACAGAGGCACAGTACACTAACCTCGAAAAAGGGCATAGCAAAATTAATTTAAAATGGGTGGCGAAAGCCAAACCCACTCTGGCTAGGCTTATAAATGCCCTAGGGCAGATAGCCTAGTATGAACCTATGAACCTATGAACCTATGAACCTTAGTTTCACAGTGCTCTTCTTTACATTCCACAGCTATCTTGTATAGTAATTTTGATGAATATTTAAAAAACACACACTGAGTATAACCTCAAATAGGGTCTCGATTATGTTGCCAAAATGGCAAAACACCGAATGCCGTTTCAGATCACATAAGCAGTGAAATACAACTAAAGTGGATGGCCAGGTCACCAATTTTTTCCTAAGGAAAAACTGTAGACCAAAGAGACACAACACACCATCTAAAACATTACAAAGTGGAGGGCTTTACCCCCGATGTGGAGTGCTGTGCCCCTCACACCCCCTAACTAAATATACCAACTCTGAGATCACACTACAGTGGGGTAAAGGGCAATTTCACGGTGATGGCCAAGCAATTTTTTTCCCTAGGAAAAAAATCAGTGACCTGACAATTCACGTTAGTTGTATTTCACTGTTTATGTGTCATTGAAATGGCATTCAGTGTTTTGCCATTTCAGCAACATAATATAGACCCCCCTCAGATATGTACAGCTTCAATAATATGAGTGAATTTAATGTTCATTTATACCAGGGCAAGCAGTTGCACTTCTTCCTAAGCAATGAACCTCTTTCTAAAATTTACAAAATCAGTATTGACAAATGTTTCATCTAGTTTTCACACTCTGTTAAACTACGTACAGAAAAATAATCCATTAATAACTTCTGCACTTTCAGTATCCAGCCATGCCATAAGTGAATAATTTGCCAAAGGAATATTACCACTGTGTGCTCTGTACATAAGTTCATAGGTTCATAGGTAGGTACTAGGCTATCAGCCATAGGGCTTACACAAGCCTGGCCAAAAAGGTACCCTGGTTTTTGCCACCCAAGAAAATTATTTCCCTGTGCCCCTGTCGAGCAGAGCCACAGTGGTGATCCCCGGGGTGAAGTTCCTATTTCCCATTAAATCATCAAGATTTTTCTTGAAGAGTGCTAATGAGGAGCTTTGTTTGATATAAATAGGTAGTTTGTTCCAGAGTATGGGAATTCTCTGGGACAGAAATCTATCCCTCCAGCATGTTCTGTTTATTGTGATGACAAGGTTTAGGTCCATAGAGCATTTAGCTCAGAGGGATTGGTATTTCTTTAAGTGGAGCATGTCCAACAGCTCTGGGTATGACATAGCTTTGTATGTTAGGCAGAGATCGCCTCTGAGTAGGCGATATGTGATGGAGTAAAGCTGGAGTTCTTTGAGACAGTCTGCATAGGGCATCTGTTTGAGGTCAGTAATCCTCTTTGTGAGGTATTTCTGCAGCCTTTCCAGTTGTTGTAGATGTCTTGTGAGGTAAATAACAAAAGGGGCATTGTACTCTATAATGGGTATAATGAGTGATGAGTAGAGGGGAACAGTGACCTCTTTTTTCCTGGATGAGAAACCTTTAGTGATGAGGTGTGCCACATAGAAGGATTTCCTGACTACTGTGGTGATATGATTGTCAAAGGAGAGACTACTATCCACCTGTGTCCCAAGGTCTCTTATCACACTTTCAGTGTTAAGTAGACTACCACCTATGTGGTAGCTTATGGGTACAGAGTTTTTACCAAAGGGGATGACAATGCACTTTTTGGCATTGAGCTTGAGGCCATGGCTTTGACACCAGGCATTCCATCACTAGTCTTGTATGAGAAACTGTATCACAACTCAACGTAAGTCAAGAATGATAGCAATGCTGCATGACCTCAAGTAATACAGACAGCTAGAGCACAGTCTCACTGTCAGAGGACCAGGCTTACTTTGAGCAAACAGCAGAGGATAAGTCAGTTGAGGAGTCATGAAATGAACCTGCAATGGTACTGCCTGTTTTTATGATGCTATTATGGGACTTGTGGCCTTGTGAGTATGCTAATGAGACTAGGTAGCCTAACTGTCTCTGAATTACTTGGTTTGCACATTGTGTTTAAGCTGAACATTATATTAATGAACTTGTCCCTCCTCATAAACAGATACAGAAGTCTGTAAAGTCAACTGCACATATTCCAGCATCTCTGTGACACCATAAGGGCTACGTGTATTCTGTATTCTACTGTGTAGCCTTGAGATGAGTAATGGCACAGCTCTGACCTGACTACAAGTGCAATGTCTTGATGTTACACATTGTACATGTTCTTAGAGTCACGGTTGGCTGCTTGACAGGCTTGCCTCGGAACAACCTCCACACACTCCCTGCATTTCTGTGGTTGTCCAGTCATTGCATTTTTACACTGGACTATATCATTCTATTATACTGTGTGTTGCTGCATATTAATGTGCACACCTGTGAATCAGCTGCTGCTTTCCTCCTGGTCTCAGCCTGAGATGAGCCAGTGGCTTCTAGAAGGGCTAATTTTGGATGGGCTTCCAAGTGGTGCAAAATGAAAACAATAATCCTTCTCCACCCTTTCCACCTGCATCACTGTGAGGATCTCCCTGGGAACTCATGTCTCCAATATAATCTACATGTGTGGCACTGTCTTGCCAAGGCAGAACATGATGCCACATGAATCAGCTATTGTTGAAATTGTGACAGAGACATGAGAAGATGCCACCTTGACATTCACAAATAGGAAAAAAGTGATTAGGATTTGGAGCCAGAGATTTACAGTAAGTATGGAAAGTGATGTTATAAGCTGTAAGCTTTATTGTGAACCTGTATTATCTGTGGAATAGACTCCTTCTCCATGTCAAGCGGAGTACCTCACTAGCCATCTTTAAGAGGAACCTGGATGACTGGATGCAAAACAGAAAACACACTGCTTGGATCCCACCTGTGTCTCTGCTGGACAGGGGAAACAGGTGCTGACTTTGTGGGTCGAAATTCTTGGTTATGCTTATAAAGGCCTCCAGGCCATTAGCCTGGCATCATCCTATGAACCTATGAACAAACTTTGCAATAAATGTAAAAAGTTGCTGTCCATGAAAACAAAGGCAATGCCCCAACAATGAAAAGCACTCTCCTCAGCCTCAACAGGCAAATAAGACAACATGTCAAATCCTCTAAGGTTAACTTTGAGAAACACTTAGCAAGCATAGCCAAGGATACCCATAAGGCTTTCTACAGATATGTACATAGCCTAAAAGGTAGGACCCAAGCATGTGCTGAACTAGTGACTAATGGCATCACACACACTAACCCTGCAAAGATAGCAAACCTGCTAGGGAGTAGATTTGGCAAACATTTCACTCCCTTATCTCCCCCAGATTTATCACAGACCTTGCCGCCAACTACCCCCTCACCCTACATATCTGAAGAGCAGGTCAATAAAGCCTTGTCCAATGCAAAAAACACAGCCTCTATGGGACCAGACAGGATCCCAGGCTGTCTTCTAAACACGCTAAAACATGAACTAGCATCACCATTAAGTACACTATTCAATCATAGCCTAACAATAGACTTTGTTGCTGTGGAATGGAGAGCAGAAACAGTTAGTTATTCCCCTTCAAAAAGGTGGCTAGCAACAGACTCAGGGAATTATAGACCCATACATCTGACCAGCCTCATCTGTAAGGCTATGGAATGTATCATCATCAACCACATTAATAAAGACATAAGCAACCTCCAAACGCTGGATCCAACCCAATTTGGCTTTGTCAAGGGCAGATCCTGCCTGTTAAATCTGGTGGATTTCTTTGAAAATGTGATTAGGGTCATTGACAAGGACAGATCTGTGCACATAGCATAGCTTGACTTGGCAATGGCTTTTGACACAAACCCATACCCAGGCATTACTGATAAACTTAGCAAACTGAATGTAAACCCCTTTTTTGTAAAATGGGTTGCCAAGTGGCTCATAAACTGGAAATACATTATCAAAGTGGGTGACTCCACATCAACCAGCAGGATGCAACAGGGGTCACTGCTGAGCCCCCTACTGTTTGTATATACTTCTCAGAAGTTCAGGCCAAAACTAAGGGTCTGTAGCTGTCCAAGTCTGTGGACGACTGCAAACTAGGTGCAATTATTGAATCCCCAAATGATGTCAGTATACTTCAGGTTGGTCTTACACAGACCAATGACTGGTGTCTTAGTTATGGTCTCAAACTTGAATGCAAAGAAATGCATCATGATTCCCTTTCAGCAAAAGCAATGTCCCTTCACACTATCAGATCAACAACAATACCCTAAGTACATGCAAAGTGGTAAGGGATCTGGGACCACAAGTTGACTGTAACCTTAACTTTGACCACCATGTTTGAACTGTATTAAGGAAGACTTTCTATCTAGCACACTTAATTAGTAAAGGCATTGCCACTTGAGCAAAGGAGATTATACCCCCTCTATATTTGTCACTAATCAGGCCCATAATTGAGTATAATGCCCTTTTTGACAACAACAACATTATTTATAATATTTATAATATTTATAATATTATTATTATTATACAATTATTTATATACTTATTAGGATTACAGTACTATTATATGTCCTTTTTAATTATAAATAATAAATAGAATGGAGATATACATTATATGAATTGTTTTATTACAATACACAAAAGTTTGCATGTACTGGTATTTAGGGCATATGTCCCAGTTGCTAGATGCATTGGTTGAGAATCGAAGTAAACTTTTTAAATATTCAAATATTTGTTTTATAAAATGTTTTTAAATTATTGTTTATTAACTGTTTTTTGGTGCCAAATTAAGTATAAAAGGGGTGTGCCAAGTGTTAATGGTGGTTCTGATGAAATCTGAGAGATCAGATGAAAGCGCTTAACCACTAAAACCTATGTCTATGGAGTGTTCTGTGTTTTATAATAAACCTGAGTTATTTATGGACAACGGAGTTTCTTTTTGAAACAGGAGTGTGACTGCAGTTGGAAGATTCCAATATTAACAACATTTTTTTCCTGTTCGAGTTGTGGACCCGAGATCTGCTTTTTTCGAATTTGGTGATTTTATATATTCATTTTACGTTGTTTTCTCGAATGGCTGAAACCGGGTCTCCATCGGCTTCATTGGGCAGGGAGGAGTACACTAAACTTCATGCGGATGTCACGTCATTGCAGAGCAACGTCAGCAGACTGCTAGAGTTAGTAGGGAAGCTCTCGGAGAGCGTGCGGCAGGGAAGAGCAAACGGCTCTCATATGCGTAAAGCACCGAGGGAATCCTTATCGAGAAGTCATTCCAATTTGGTCTACTCAGAAAACGAAGATGACATACCGAATGGACAAGGTTTTAACAAACCTACCGGAACACCAAAAACTTTGAAAACTGATTTGGACTTGGACACAAGGGAAGCGGATGTCAATTTAACACCAAATGGGGACTTTACTTTTGACCTTAGCCTACTACAATAAGAAGAGGCGGTCAGAGTGGGGGCCAAACCGAAGAATAAGGCACTACCTAGATCATATTCTGCTTCACTTATTTCGAGGCCACAGCAGAAGAAAGGTATTGACTCTAGAGAGAATATTTTATTCTCATGTCATGCTGATAAAACTATTAACAAACCAGGACAGTACGCTGTAAGTAATAGTAAAAACTGCAAACAGACCTATGGTGTTAGTGATTGTTTAAATAATTTTTTTACTGAAAAAGTGGATTATTTTGATAATAACAATGTTGAATTTAATAGAGATTTTAATGAAGGGTATTTTGAACCCATCAAAGAAAAGATAAACATAATGGGCAAAAAATTAATTTTATTGAAAAGTGTCAAAATTGACAATGCATATTTGGACAAATGTTTGAAACTGGGTATTGTGCCGAAAGGCATCCGATTTTTCAAGCTACCTTTAGGTATAAAATATACGGAAGAAAGTATTGGTGAATTTAATGAGTTGTTTGACAGTTTTGGATTCAACTTTATTAAAAAATTAATGAAATTTAATGATGAAAAAATCTCTGGTTTAATGAATGAAATTGAGATTTTGAATGAAGAAATTGTGCAAAGTGTTAACTTTGATGAATGGCAGGAATTATATTACAAACAATTTGTTTATGCTGAAAACAAGGCTAAGAATGTTTATAATAGAAAGGTCAAGAAACTGGAGAGGGATATTGAACTATATAAAGAACATAAAGTATATGTGTGGCCACGTCCAAACATAGATAGAGAAGGTCGAGGTCGACTTTTCTCTATGAGAAATGAAAGGACTAGTGAATATTCAAATTTTCGAGGAGGGAGATACCACCCACCACCAAAGCAATACCAGAGGAAACATTAAAATCTAAAGAGAAAGATTTTAATTTGATTCTTTCAAAAGAAAATGATTGTTTAAAGGGCCTTAATGCACTTAACACACACAATACTGAAAACAATTTGTGTGACATTACACAAAAGGAAGGCCACACTAGTTCCAATAATGTTGAAAGAACCCCTCACAATCCAGAGGAAGTACTTTTTAAAACAGACTTTTTTACTCAAAACAAACAGGGCCCTTTGGTTTCAACCTTTGCAGGTTTTAAGGTTTACAATTACACCGAATTTTTTGTGTCTCAAGATTTTTATAATCTTTTTAGTAAGGGAATGAAATACATTCCCACTGTAAAATTTAATCTTGTGGACACGGTGAAGGAAATAAAAATGTTCTGCCGAAGACTTAATTTGGCTTTACAATTCCAAGATAGGGAAGAAGGTGCTTCAGGCAAAGCAAATCATATTCCATTACTTTGTAGAAGGAGTGCTTATATACCGAATCCCCACCCACAAATAGCTAGCTTTGAGAAAATGGTAGTCAAAGACATTTATAGATTACATAGAGACATTTATAAGTCCAACTTTTGGAGTTCTATGTTTAAAGACAATTTAACCACAGGGGAGAGAGACTGTTTACAACAAGTCGTGAATAACAAAAATATTAGATTAATGAAACCTGACAAGGGTGGGGGCATTATTATCTTTGATACTTCCAACTATATCAAAGCAATACATGATATTCTTTTCTCATCAAATAACTATGAAGAAGTTTCATTAAACCAAATAAATATAGGCTATCACAAGATAGACTTAGTGATTGAAGAATATTTATTGGACAACCGTATAACCAACGAGACTTATAATTTTTTGAGAACGGAACATCCAAGAATGGCCCATATTTTCAGAATTCCGAAGATTCATAAGTCATTAGAGACACCACCATTTAGGCCGATCATTGCAGGTTCTCATTCCAAAACCTACAATATGGGTGTTGCGATTGACCAGTGGACAAAGCACATCTACAATTCAGTGCCTCATCTTATAAAGGACTCATGGGAATTTTTGAGTAGATTAACTGTTGAAGTATGGTCAGATGAAATAACATTTTTAACAATAGATGTACAAGATTTATTTTCTTGTATTCCATACACTACAGGATTGGAATATTTTGAGAATAGTCTGAAAAGGTACTCCGGATTAAGTTGGGACAAAATTTCTCTAATCCTGGACATGATGGGGTTAATTTTGGACCACAATTATATTGAATTTGAAGGAGAATTTTTCAGGCAAACCAGGGGAGTGGCTATGGGGGCATCTTGTGCCCCCATCTTCGCTAACCTGGTTATGCTTGAATGGGAAAATCAATTTCTCTTCACCAGTGAATTTTTTAAGAATATCACTTTATATTCAAGATTTTTGGACGACATATTTATTATATGGAAGGGCCCAACTGAAGATATCCCTAGATTCATAGATTTTATCAACACCAGTACTGATTTTTTAAGATTTAATTTCAAAAAAGAATCAATTGGTATAGCTTACTTAGATACATTTATCAGTACATCCTCACATGGTTTTATCTCAAAGATACACAGGAAATCCACATTTTCAAATGATTACATTGAATTTGGCAGCTGTCACCCTAAGCACATTTTTAAGAACGTTCTAAAGGGACAGTGCATTAGGGCAGCAAGGATGTCATCTACAAAAGACATCATGGAGAAAGAAATTGAGGGTATTGCTAGGATGTTTTTAGAAAGAAACTACCCGAGTAAAATGGTGGAAGAAGTAACGCTCTTTGTTAAAAAGAATTGGAACATCAAATACAAGCCTTTATTAGGTGTCCACTTTGAACCCAAGAACAAAAAGTTCTGTTCAGGATTTAACTCGACAGTCTGTGTAATAAGATTTAACCCATATTCAAACATTGTGAAAGATATTCTCAAAAGATATTGGGAATTGTTAATCTCTACAGACAATATTAAAACACATATAGGGAGTCAGTTGACTTGTGTATTTAAAACTGCACCAAACTTGAAAAAATTATTAGAGTTACAATTAAGCAATAAAAATAAAAACAAGATTTGGAGAGGGACAAAAAAGTGTGGAAGTTGCAATTACTGTAAAAATATTAATGAGAATAAGATTACAAAATTAGACAATTTTTTAAAAACCAGATTGAAGAGTATTAAGGGCAATTGTAACAGTCAAAGGGTGGTGTACCTTGCTGTGTGTACCATCTGTTCTGCCTACTATGTAGGCAAAACGGAAAGAAAACTCAAAGCAAGGATATATGAACACCTATATAAAATAAAGAAAAAGGACACTAAAAATGCACTGAGTAGACATGTAATAGACAAAGGAGAGGACCACACATTCAAGTTTACAATTATTGATCAGGTGGAATTGACAGTGTATGGGGGTAACTGGAAAACTTTTTTATCCTACAAGGAGAGTGAGTGGCAAATCATTTGTGACGCCACAACTCCTCCCGGTCTAAATGATTTTATTAGTATCAAACCTTTTTTAGTTTTGGACCGGGAATGATATTTGTAGTATTATTATTATTTACATCATTTATAACAACAACATTATTTATAATATTTATAATATTTATAATATTATTATTATTATACAATTATTTATATACTTATTAGGATTACAGTACTATTATATGTCCTTTTTAATTATAAATAATAAATAGAATGGAGATATACATTATATGAATATGAATTGTTTTATTACAATACACAAAAGTTTGCATGTACTGGTATTTAGGGCATATGTCCCAGTTGCTAGATGCATTGGTTGAGAATCGAAGTAAACTTTTTAAATATTCAAATATTTGTTTTATAAAATGTTTTTAAATTATTGTTTATTAACTGTTTTTTGGCGCCAAATTAAGTATAAAAGGGGTGTGCCAAGTGTTAATGGTGGTTCTGATGAAATCTGAGAGATCAGATGAAAGCGCTTAACCACTAAAACCTATGTCTATGGAGTGTTCTGTGTTTTATAATAAAGCTGAGTTATTTATGGACAATGGAGTTTCTTTTTGAAACAGGAGTGTGACTGCAGTTGGAAGATTCCAATATTAACAACATTTTTTTCCTGTTCGAGCTGTGGACCCGAGATCTGCTTTTTTCGATTTTGGCATGTACTGTAGAAAGCACCTGCAGCAATTGGAGAGACCTCAGAGGTTTCTAACAAAGAAGATCAAGGGACTACACCACATGCCTTACACATACCAACTAAAGTCCCTGTCACTATACTCTGTATCATGTAGGATTCTTAGGTGAGACTTATGCCTGGCTTACAGAGTAATCTTGGACCCAAACCTAATGAATTTGCCTATCTGTAAATCAAAAAGGACTAGAGCTACCCATTCCAGGGACCGAAATATGGCCTGCAACTTGAACAGGACTTGCTGGAGGGAGAGATTTGTCTCCCAATGACTGCCCCATCTTTGGAATAGGCTACCAATTCATATGAAACAGAGCACCTCTATGACACTGTTCAAAAGGAGCCTGGATGAGTGGATGGGGCACTGTAAATTCTTACTGGGGATAGTGCCCACAACCCTCCTAGACATGGGCAGTCATTGCTAAATTCACTTCTGGGTATTGACTAGAGTATCTATGGTATTATATTAGGATGAAATGGCTAGGCTTGAAATGACCTCTGGGTCGATAGTCTAGTAAACTCCTATGATTCTATGATCCTATATGCAGACAGTTCTTCTAATGGGCATGCTGGGTTTTCTTCCTCTTTTTTGTTCTTAAGCAACTCATAAAATAAAGGAAAATCAACTGATAGGGCAAAGGAGACAGGAACAGCTTACCAAGCATAGGGGTATTTACATGATATGGGTATTGTGTGTACATATGTTTGAATCACCTGCTTTGCTGCCAGTTTTGAAATTGTGCCTGCCTACTTTAGCACTGCTTACTGTCTTAATGTGCTTTTCATGGTACATACATTGTAACTGCAGGTACACTGTGTCACTGTTTTCTCTTGCTGCAAATTGAAGTACAGACTGACACTGGGTGCAGCAATGACATGTATTTTCTGGATGTCCACAGGGGTATTTGTGCTGCCAGCACTATTCACTACCATGTCTCCCATCTGTGTCCTGAAGGCTGCCACACTTGGTCTTGCGTGTTTTGATGTTGGAATGCCATTTCCAAGACCAAGACATATGGATGTGCCAGTTACATATGCTATTGGCATGCATCTAATATGTTGTAATGTCCTGCATTCCATGGCCTATATGTCAGGCAGTGTATACCACAGGGTCAATGTGTCCCATTTGTACTTCTGTTGATATTATAAGGAATGGTATGCAGAGCTCTTGTCATTTGCCACATATCCCAGTATTCACCTCCTGGTGGCAACTACCTGCTCCTCACCTCCCTGGACAGTGCTCTGCATTTATGCAGTATGAGTTCTACTGCCTAGCTTCCACAGCTTTTGCACCCACAGTTTCTGACAGCCTTACTATGTGCCACTGTCTTACACAAGGGTGACATGCTACTTCCCAAATATGCTGCCCTGCAATGGACATAGCTCTACATTAGATGTGTCTCAGAACTGTATTGCTTTTGTGTTGCCATTGCATAGCAAACTGCACCTTGTTCTTTCTAGGAAAAGTGATACATACCAGTTTGTAACACCAAACTGTTATATGCTTCTCTCTTTCTGTCACTGTCATCTTCCCTATTTTAGCACTTTGTTTCTATTTACCATCATATTTTCTGCAGTACCTGCTATGGAGCTGGATGGTGTGCAGTAGCAGTTACCACAACATTTTGTTCCTTCACTACCACCTACTGGGTCAGTCTCCAGGCCTGTTGATGACCACAGGCCTGTTAATGACCAGTGTAATGCAAGCTGTCCTTCAGAAAGTGATCTGATGGTTTCCCCAGTATTTGCTTATGGTATTTTTCTGATGAGAGGTATAGACTTCCCACAGGAGGACATCATTAGTGAAGGGTCACAGTGTAGGTGTAAGGATTGATGGCATTTTTGTTGAAGTGCACCCTGGCCCTATCATCAGCATATCAGTAAAATATAGATCATGATAACTCATTGTCCACTGCAATGTACTAGTTTCTGGTATTTTTCACTACCTGGCCACATAAATATTTTTTCTGAATCCCAGGGCATACGATGTATAGGTGTTTATGCTAAAAGATATTTCAAGTTCAAATTTAAAGACACTTGTAGCTATCATATGTTACTTCCAAATTGATGTGGTTACTGTTGTAAGTTTCATTATGTTAAGATTCTGTTTTACTGTTATAAGTGGGTGAGAGTTTATTGGTGGCTGATTTTTATCAGAATTAAGGTGTTAGGTAAAGAAATGTAGTTCTAGCATTAGACAAATTGACCAGAAATTGTCACGTATCAATTAAAGATCTTTAACACAGTTTCTGACACAGCATTTCCTCAACAAGCTTGAATTTTAATTTTTAAGCTTCGGAAATTGTTAATGTTGACAAAATATAAGCCTGGATTCACAATGAGGTAGCATAATGTACTGCACTGCACAAAACTGCACAGAAAGTGGACATGCACAGGGTTTACGTAATTCAGACAGATGCAAAGAGTCAAAGTCAAAGTCAAAAATCAAAGTACACTTTATTGTCAATCAGATATACACAGCAGTGCAAGCTGAACGAGATTATGTTGCTCTGCTTCCTGTGCAAGACATAACAATGAACACATAGTCTGAGTGACAGTAAAACTAATGCACATACAGTAATAATTACACTATTAACAACACAATAAATTACCACAATTGAACAGGAAGGCATTATCTAATACTATACTAGTAGATATTGCAAAGACTATGAGTTCACATTGTGATTGCTCAGAATATTGTACTTTATCAGTGTAGTATGATATATTCTGATGTTCATACTGCACATGTATGGAGTGGTGACTCACTCTTGACTACTGCACATTCAGGAAGTAATAGCATAAGAAATCAGGCTAACTGTACCAGTTACTGAAGCAATTTGCCAGAGTGATTACTATAGATGATACTTCATTGCAAGTGGCATATTGATCTAATTATTCACTGTCATGCCTGGCATTCAAGTTCAGCAGCCTTATGGATAGAGGGAAGAAGCTCCTGTTCAGGTTCAGTCTAGACATTTTGCAGTGTAAGCTGCAATACAGCCTGTCCAAGGAAAGGCAGAACGTCATGCCATGGGCCTGGTAAGTGGGATCATCGATTATCTTCCTAGCCCTTCCCACACACCGATCTCATGCAGACCATCCATGAATGGCAACAATGAACCAAAGATTTTTTCTGCTGTCATCACTACCCTCAGGAGTGCCTTGGGGTCAGATGCTTTGTAGTTATCATACCAAACTATGATGTTATTTGAAAGAATGCATTCAATGGTCACCCTGTAGAAAGCTTTGAGGATAGACTAAGGCAGGTTTGCCTTCCTCAGTTTACTTAGGAAGTGCAGACATTAATGTGCCTCTTTTACTGTGTGACAAATATGAGTCGACTAGGATAGGTCATCTGAGATATGTACCCAGAGGAACTAGGTGTTTCTGACTCTTTCCACTGCCACCCTCTTAATGTCCAGAGGTTGATGTATCTCCTGAGTCCTCCTAAAGTTCACTTTTGATTATTTGCTTTTGCTTGCATTTAAGGCCAGATTGTTGCTGTCACACCAGCCTATCAGATGCTCCACTTCATCCTTGCAAGCTGTTTCCTCATCATTTCAGACAAGACCTACACCAGTGGTATCATCTGCAAACTTGTTGATTTTGTTGGATTCATCCATGGCCATGCAGTCATGCATAAACAAGGTGAACAGCAGAGGAATCAGGATGCAGCCCTGAGGAACACCATGTTCAGTGATAGAACTGATTTAACTGTTATTTCCCACACATACTTTTTGGGGTCTGTTGATGAGAAAGTCCAGTATCCAGTTACATAGGGGTGTTGATGCCCAGATGGATCAGCTTTGATATCAGATTTTGGGGGATGACAGTATTAAAGATGGGATTAAAATCGATGAACAGCATTCTAACATAGCAATTCTTGTTCTGTAGATGTGCAAAGGATTCATGAAGTGCTATAGCTATTGCATCAACCATGCAGTGGTTAGATCTATAAGCATATTGTAATGTATCCAGTGTTGCAGGTAGGCTTGAAGTGATATGGTTTTTGATCAACTGCTCAAAACACTTTATTATTGTTGATATAAGAGCAACTGGTCAGTAATCATTTAGGCTTGTTGGATGGGATTTCTTGGGTAAAGGAACGCTTGCCATATTTCTAATGCAACTGGGTACAATGTCTAGTTGCAGGAATGTATTGGATATATCTGTTAGTACAGTGAACAGTTGGATAGCACAGTCTGTCAGAACCCTTCCCATAATATTATCAGGATGACCTGCTTTTCTTGGGTTTACTCACCTCAGGGTCTTCAGAACATCAAATATTCTTAGACATAGCACCTCCTCACCCTGTTCAACAGGGAGCTTATTTGGCACAGTGTAGTTGTCCATATAAAAATCTACTGAAATAGGTGTTTAGTTTGTTCAGAAATTCTGTGTTGTCATCACAAGGGGAGGATGCAGGCCTGTACTAGGTTATGGCTTGTATGCCTTGCCAGAGAATTTTGGAGTCCCTTTGGTCAGAGAAGTGTCCCTGAATTTTATGTCCATAGGTCCTTTTAGCCTCTTTTATACCTCTACTTAGATTTGCTCCGGCCTCTCTCAGGACATGCTTGTCTTCTGATTGAAATGCTGCATTTTGTGCCTTTAGGAGCTCATATATATTCAGGGAATGTGAGTGAGAGCATAAGATGATGCATTTACCAGCAACTTCCTTGAACTGGTGCTCAGAAAGGGATTTCTTAAACTTGGTAAGAGTTTCTGAATGCCTTGTTTCAGATGGTAGTTTGTTCCACAGATCCAGACTTGTTCTTGAGAAAGCTCAGCTGTTATTAATAGGTAGCCAATGTAGGTAATTTAGAAGCTTGTAGTGATGTATGTGGAGTAAAAGCAAGTAGGGAAACTCTTGCAGTTTTATTCTCTGTGACTTGTAGTTTTATTTTATCAGTGTGTAAAGAGAGTACAGAAAAACAGTATTCTAGTTTAGGGAGAAGTACATTCTTGGACAGTGCTTTTCAGGCAGCAGGAGACAGTACATGTAATATCCGGGTCTATGTTATATATCTGAAGTTTCAAAACTTTGAATCCCATATGTTCGACAAATATGATCGAAGTTTGAAACTTTGACTATATAATAAAACAGCAAAAAAAAATAAAACTTACCTTAACGCTCCGAGCAGGGGGCAAGCACCCCTGCACCCCCCACACATCCCCAACTTAAATATACCAACTCCGAGATTGCACTTCAGTGCAGAAAAGGGAAATTCTCCCATTCTTCATTGTACGGCACCATTACATTCAACCTTCAAACTTTTCAAAGTTCGATCATATTGTGTCGACCATATGACATTCGAACTTTGAAAAGTGTGTTCATGTAATAGGAACCCTAAAATCCTATAGCAAAATTTTAATTGGTAGTGTGCTTTATTAATGATATTATCAGTGTGGATTGCAAAGCTTAATGTAGAATCAAGGGTTAGGCATATATATGTGTACTCTTTTAAAAAACAAGTAACATTGTTGTCATTGTTTGGGACCGGAGTAATAAAATATCATCTGCATAGAGGACGTTACTTTGAGGTTCATCAGTAATATTAATAAACAAAGAAAACAATGGGCTCAGAACAGAGCCTTGGGAGACATCTGTTTTTATGTTCCAATAGTGGGCAGCTGGTTGTTGCACTAAAACTTGAAAGGTCCTGCTGTCAAGATAGCTATGGAAACAGGCAATAACATTTTTTCCCCAAGTTGAATTTTTGTAGTTTAATATGCAGAATATTGTGGTCAACAGTTTCAAAGCACAATTCGTGTCCACCAAAATACATTTGTAAGCCTTCCTAAAGCTAGGTCCAAGAATTGACTTATTGCTAGTAACACAGTACACTGTGTCTGCCTCTGTGTAGCATGATCATCCCCTGCAGCTGACTCCTCCAATGACTTCTCATTTGAATCTGCCGCCACTACTCAGTATTCTGCATTTTCCTCCTCTTGCAACTGTCCATCTTGCTCTATCTGCCCCGTCAGTATCGTAGTATGTGACATTGCAGATACTGTAAATATTTTTGCACAGGTGCCAGATTCATGTTGTAGGGCACCAACTGATATATCCATATAGTGAAAGCATGGCTTCAGCAGCCTGGACACACATCCACTTATATTCCCAATATTCAAATGTACAGAGTTGTACCCAGGTCTAATTCATTTCAGTATGTCTGATGGGTGTCAGCAGCCAGCATATATCTAGTATCACTGATAAGATGCATTTGGAAAAATCACCCTTTGATAAATACTAATACAGGTCACAGGTGTCTCATATATGGGGTTCATGAATGTTGCCTGGGTGGCCTACACAAATATTGTAGATGATACTCTAGGCCACCTGGAAGTTTATGGAGTGATACTGTTTGTGGTTCATGTACCTCCATCCCAGTTCCACATGTCGGGAAATAATTTCAATGTGGGAGCAGTCTATAGCTCCCAGAACCTCAGGGAAATAAGCTACATCATAAAAGTCCTACATAGTGGCTATCTCTCATCTGTAGTATGTGAAAACCACATACTTTCCCCAGCATGCTGCAGGATTGCATGGAGGATCTGATGGTGGATTCTTAAGCTGCATGCCTAAGATACCCCTACTGTCCACAGTATGTCATTGGAAGGTCCCTGTAGCTACACATACCTTGGTATTTACTGGGATGTGTAGTCCTCAACTTCCACAGCGCTGCAGATGAGGCTGATTCATGTTTACGTGTCTTGCATGGCATTTTTTCACTTGGTAGCACTCCATAATGTCATGTTGTGCTAAGTTTCGCCAGATGACACAACACCTGTGTATGTGACAGCACACACTGCTGTGGCTAGGGTTGCAATTATAGCATGCTGGAAATGATCATTAACTACATGTATACTCAGCACCATGGTGCTGTTTATACAGTGCATGCCCATTAACTACGTATATACTCAGCTCCATGGTGCTGTTTATACAGTGTAATCTCAATATACCTCATTAGCATACATCAAGCCACTCATTATAATAATATTTGTCATTGCCATGTCATTCTAAGGCCATTAACATGTATCATGCCCAACTCTTCTTCATTTGTCCATTTATCATTCAAATTTGCTTAGCACAATGTGGCAAAATTCTTTAATTCCTTGCCTTAGCGACCTGATCATCACCAACATGGGGACTCTATGCTCCAGACCAGAAGTGTATCCCTCATTGGTAAGATCAGACCATAAACTAATTTCACTGGATATTCACATCCCAACTCCACCCCTTGCCCTGAAAACCACAGTGAAAAACTTCTCTAAAGCAAATTTCACACTCCTCAAAACCGAGGTGGAATCCTTCAAAGCCCCCGGGCCTGTGGAAAATATGGCCCAGACCACAGAATCCTTTATAAACGCATTCTATGAACACCATCAAGAATGCATGAATCATGCAATCACAAATAAAACTAAGACCCAATCCTCCAAAGGCAGACATCCTGTCTGGTGGACCCCAGCCATAAACAAACTATACAATAGAAGGAGGAAGCTACTACATGACAGAGCAAAATCCCAAAAAGGTAAGGCATCTCTGATCAGTATTAGCAAAAAACTACGGGCGCTCATAAAATCATCTAGGGCCATCTTCGAGAGAAAAATTGCACAGGACACTAAGGATAATCACAAGGCTTTCTTTAGTTATGTTAGGAACCCTGGTGGGAATTCCCAGATATGCTCAGAATTAGTCCAAAATGACAAAAAATACACCGAACCCACAGACATTGCCAACATCCTAGCTGACAGGTTCAGCGCAAACTTCTCCCCCACCACTCCCCACCAAAAGGGCAAATATCTATCCCAGCAGAGTGCTGCCCCCCTGACATCTCAGATGCTCAGGTAGGAGCTGCCCTCTCCAAAGCAAAAAACACAGCATCAATGGGACCAGACGGTGTCCTGGCCTGCGTCCTACATGAACTCCAAGAAGAGCTAAACACAAACATAAAACTACTGTTCAATCTCAGCCTTACTACAGAATATGTACCCAAAGAGCGGCATACAGCAACAGTGGTCCCTCTCCACAAAGGTGGTGCCTCAACGGATCCTGGAAACTATCGCCCCATAAGCCTGACTAGCTTGGTCTGCAAAGCTATGGAAAGGATCATCATGGACCTCATAAATAAAGATATCGGGGACCTACAGACACTGGATCCTACCCAGTTCGGCTTTGTTAAGGGCAGATCCTGCCTCTTAAACCTGGTTGGTTTCTTTGAAACAGTCACCAAGGCCATTGACGAGGGGAAGGTGGTCCACACAGCCTACCTGGACCTCGCAAAAGCCTTCGATACAATACCCCACTCGGGCATTATAGATAAGCTCACCAGCTTAAATATAAACCCCTATGTCACTAGATGGGTTGCAAACTGGCTCAAGGACAGAACCCACATGGTTAGAATTGCTGGAGCCATGTCAGACTCCAAACCAGTTACAAGTGGCGTCCCACAAGGCTCAGTCCTGGGACCTCTCTTGTTCGGTATATATTTCTCGGAGGTACAGACCAGCACGGAAGGACTGTGGCTGACCAAGTTCGCAGATGACTGCAAACTGGGCGCAACAATCGACTCTCCAGCTGACACAAGCATCCTCCAAAAGGGCCTCATAGAAACAGACAACTGGTGCCAGAGCCATGGCCTCAAGCTAAATGCCAAAAAGTGTATAGTCATCCCCTTTGGCAAAAACAAAGTGCCCACAAATTACCACATAGGTGGTAATCCATTAAGTACAGAAGAAGTAATTAGGGACCTGGGGAACCAAGTTGATAGCAATCTCTCATTTGACAACCACGTGGCCAAAGTGGTTAGAAAAACATTTTATATAGCCCACCTAATCATGAAGGGATTCACATCTAGATCAGGGGAGGTCATCGTGCCTCTTTACTCATCCCTCATCAGGCCCATAATTGAGTACAATGCCCCTTTTGGGATGTACCTTACCAGACACCTGCAGCAACTGGAAATACCCCAAAAGTACCTCACCAAGAGGATCAAAGGGCTCAAACAGATGCCATATGCTGCCCGGTTAAAGAAACTCCAGCTCTACTCAGTGCATACAGCCTGCTCAGAGGTGATCTGTGCCTGACGTATAAAGCCATGTCCAACCCGGAATTAATGGACATGCTGCACCTCAGAAAATCCAAATCCCATCGAGCTAAGCGCTTGAGAGACTTGAACCTCAGCACTGAAATAAATAGGACATGCTGGAGGGACAGATTCATAACCCAGAGGCTCCCTTTACTCTGGAATAAAATCTCAGTCCAGGTTAGGCAGAGTCCCTCATTGACTCTCTTCAACAGGAATCTTGATGAGTGGATAGGAGATCGTAGGTTTACGCCAGGTATCACTTCTGTGTCACTGTTAGACAGAGGCACAGTACACTAACCTCGAAAAAGGGCATAGAAAAATTAATTTAAAATGGGTGGCGAAAGCCAAACCCACTCTGGCTAGGCTTATAAATGCCCTAGGGCAGATAGCCTAGTATGAACCTATGAACCTATGAACCTTAGTTTCACAGTGCTCTTCTTTACATTCCACAGCTATCTTGTATAGTAATTTTGATGAATATTTAAAAAACACACACTGAGTATAACCTCAAATAGGGTCTCTATTATGTTGCCAAAATGGCAAAACACCGAATGCCGTTTCAGATCACATAAGCAGCAAAATACAACTAAAGTGGATGGCCAGGTCACCAATTTTTTCCTAAGGAAAAACTGTAGACCAAAGAGACACAACACACCATCTAAAACATTACAAAGTGGAGGGCTTTACCCCTGATGTGGAGTGCTGTGCCCCTCACACCCCCTAACTAAATATACCAACTCTGAGATCGCACTACAGTGGGGTAAAGGGCAATTTCACGGTGATGGCCAAGCAATTTTTTTCCCTAGGAAAAAAATCAGTGACCTGACAATTCACGTTAGTTGTATTTCACTGTTTATGTGTCATTGAAATGGCATTCAGTGTTTTGCCATTTCAGCAACATAATATAGACCCCCCTCAGATATGTACAGCTTCAATAATATGAGTGAATTTAATGTTCATTTATACCAGGGCAAGCAGTTGCATTTCTTCCTAAGCAATGAACCTCTTTTCAAAATTTACAAAATCAGTATTGACAAATGTTTCATCTAGTTTTCACACTCTGTTAAACTAGGTACAGAAAAATAATCCATTAATAACTTCTGCACTTTCAGTATCCAGCCATGCCATAAGTGAATAATTTGCCAAAGGAATATTACCACTGTGTGCTCTGTACATAAGTTCATAGGTTCATAGGTAGGTACTAGGCTATCGGCCACAGGGCTTATACAAGCCTGGCCAAAAAGGTACCCTGGTTTTTGCCACCCAAGAAAATTATTTCCCTGTGCCCCTGTCGAGCAGAGCCACAGAGGTGATCCCCGGGGTGAAGTTCCTATTTCCCATTAAATCATCAAGATTTTTCTTGAAGAGTGCTAATGAGGAGCTTTGTTTGATATAGATAGGTAGTTTGTTCCAGAGTATGGGGATTCTCTGGGACAGAAATCTATCCCTCCAGCATGTTCTGTTTATTGTGATGACAAGGTTTAGGTCCATAGAGCATTTAGCTCAGAGGGATTGGTATTTCTTTAAGTGGAGCATGTCCAATAGCTCTGGGTATGACATAGCTTTGTATGTTAGGCAGAGATTGCCTCTGAGTAGGCGATATGTGATGGAGTAAAGCTGGAGTTCTTTGAGACGGTCTGCATAGGGCATCTGTTTGAGGTCAGCAATCCTCTTTGTGAGGTATTTCTGCGGCCTTTCCAGTTGTTGTAGATGTCTTGTGAGGTAAATAACAAAAGGGGCATTGTACTCTATAATGGGTATAATGAGTGATGAGCAGAGGGGAACAGTGACCTCTTTTTTCCTGGATGAGAAACCTTTAGTGATGAGGTGTGCCACATAGAAGGATTTCCTGACTACTGTGGTGATGTGATTGTCAAAGGAGAGACTACTATCCACCTGTGTCCCAAGGTCTCTTATCACACTTTCAGTGTTAAGTAGACTACCACCTATGTGGTAGCTTATGGGTACAGAGTTTTTACCAAAGGGGATGACAATGCACTTTTTGGCATTGAGCTTGAGGCCATGGCTTTGACACCAGGCATCTGTCTCAGTGAGGCCCTTTTGTAGGATGTTGACATCGTTAGGAGCTTCAATTATGGCACCTAGTTTGCAGTCATCTGTGAAATTCATTAGCCAAAGACCTTCTATGTTAGCCTGTACTTCAGAAAAGTAGATACCAAACAGGAGAGGGCCCAGGACTGAACCCTGTGGTACTCCAATTGTCATTGGTCTGAAGTCGGATTTGGAGTTTGCTACTTTCACAGTGTGGGTTCTGTCAGTGAGCCAGTTGGCAACCCATCTTGTGACATAGGGATTTATACCTTGTTTAGTGAGTTTATCTATAATTTCAGAGTGGGGGATGCTGTCAAAAGACTTGGTGAGATCTAGATAGGCTGTGTGAACCACCTTACCCTCGCCTACAACTTTGACAACTGCTTCAAAGAAGTCTATCAGGTTTAGGAGACATGATCTGCATTTTACAAACCCGAACTGAGTGGGGTCCAGAATTTGGAGATTATCAATTTCTTTGTTTATAAGTTCCATGATGATACATTCCATGGCCTTGTAGACCAGGTTTGTTAGTCTAATGGGGTGGTAGTTACTGGGGTCCATGGTGGCTCCCCCTTTGTAAAGTGGCATAACTGCCACTGTGCACCATTCAGTGGGCACAAAGCCTGAGGTGAGGTTATGATTGCACATGGTGCTTAGGTAGGGTGCCAGTTCATTCTGTAGTTCATATAGAACACAGCCTGGGATGTTGTCAGGTCCTATGGATGCTGTGTTCTTGACTTTGGAGAGTGTTGTTTTTACCTGTGCAGCCATGATTACAGGAACTTTGCATTCTTCTGGTATAGAGATGTTCCCTTTAGGGGGTGAGGGGGGTAAAGTTAGCACTGAACCTTTCTGCCAGGATGTTGGCAATATCAGATGGTTCTGTATAGTTAGTGCCATTGTGCTGTAACCCAGAGCAGATCTGAGTGTTGCCATTGAGATTTCTGACATAGCTATAGAATGCTTTGTGGTTGTCTTTAGAAGGAGTGGCGATTTTGTTTTCATAACTAGCTTTGGAGGATTTTATGAGGGATCTCAGCTTCGTACTGAGGCTGACCAGGGAGTTCTTCCAGTCATGGGATTTTACTCTTTTTTGCATCAGTTTCTTTCTTCTGTTGTAGAGGTTGTTTATGACAGGGGACTACCAGATTGGCTTCTTTTTTTTTTATTGGAGGATAGCATCTTGGTTCTGTTATGGATAGCACAATCCATTCACTCATGTAAGTGCTTATAAAGTGCATCTGTGTAGGATTCAGCAGTCGTACCTCTATTGTCCATCTGCATGGGTGTTGCGAGGTTTACAACTTCTGTCTTAAGAAGCGTGACATTGGCTTTGGAGAAATTTTTATGGTAGTTTCCCTAATGGAGGGTGGGGGCGGGATGTGGATGTCTAGGCTGATTAGCTTGTGGTCAGATCTGACCAACGAGGAATTGACCTCTGGTGTGGAACACCAGTCACCCATGTTGGTAATGACCAGGTCTAGGATATTGCTGCCTCTGGTGGGGGTGTGGATAAGTTGATCCAAGGTGTTGGAATTTATGAATTCCAGAAAACGTTGAGCAAAAGAGTTGGTACATGAGTAGTTTTCCCAGTTAATGGTGGGGTAGTTGAAATCACCCAGGTTGTACCCTAATATTTTTCAGTGTATCAAGAAATGAGGAGTGGGAATCCTGGGGCATGGTGGGGGATCTGTAGCAAGTTACAGTTTGGATTGCGGTCTTGCCCAGAGTTAGTTGCACTTGGATAAACTCGGATGCATTATGTTGAGCAACTATCTTAGAGGTGTGGATATCCCTAATGAAAATGTATACGCCTCCACCTTTACTGTTTCGGTCCAGGTTAGGTGGCCAAAAGGTGTGGTATGAATTATAGTCTGGTAATCCAGGGGTACTCTCTGGAGCCTTGAATCAGGTCTCTGTCACTGCACAGATGTCGATGTTCTCCATTTTAAGGAGTGCCTTGAGTGAATGCATTTTGAGGTTTAGACTTCTAGCATTGAGTAGCATTACCCTCAGATTTTGCATGCTTGTACCTTTTAAGGTGGTGAATTTGTCATTTGAACCTTGCCTAAAAAAGGCACTATAGGGGTGGCAAGACCCTTAGCCAGTATCCGGAATCCCAAGGGCGACAGGTGCAGGCCATCTCTGGCAAAGCATTGTGGTCTTTCGATCATGTCATCCCAGGTAGACAGATACTGGATCCCCTTAGAATGACACAAGAAGCTTAGCCAATTGTTGATGTCAGTCATTTTGTCTTTGTACTGTGGTATCATTCAGGGTGATGGCAGGATGCTCCTCAAGGATAGGGTCAGACCTGCCTGGGCTACAAGATCGGAGATCTCCTCCATGTCTCTTTTCATGTAGTCCAGGAAGGTACATCTCAGGTCATTCACACCAACATGGACAATGACAGAATCATATTTGTAAGTGTTGTGGTGTGACCTGAGTGCCTGTGTTATGTGGTGGATCCAGCTGACAGTAACTTTCTCCTTGTTTAGCCTGGTGAGTGGAACATCAGTGTGCCTGACTATAGAGTCACCTATGACTAGAGTGTTGGGTACATTGTTATGCCTTATGGGCTGTGGTTGAGTGGCACACTGAGTTTGTGGGCTATGTGTCATTTGGGTTGTGTTGGGGGGTGGAGGTTGTGTGCATTTCTGCTTTGGTAGTCTCTGTTGCTTGAGCAGATTTTTATTGAGAGCCTCCGCGAATGTAGGTGTGTGTTTTGTGTTGCTATGTGTGTGTTTTGGTGATGTAGGTTTTGAGGGACTATGTGATGAGTGTGGTGTGGTGCAAGTGTTTACCTTCTCCTCTTGACTGTCGAGTCCAGTCTTGGGTGAAGAGAGCTTTGATTCCAGTTTGGCTATATAACTGCATCTCTCACAGGTTGTAGTGTTGGGTGGTAGGAGGAGAGGGTTATCTGTGTACATGTGGCAATTGCTGCATTGCTCCAAGATGCCCAGATTCATCAGGTAGAAAGGAGAAAACACCAGGAGCTGATCCTTAGACATGCCTCGATAGGTGCTTAATTATTAAGTACTAAAAACTGTTTTCCTCTAGACAAGTGAGGAAAGTTGAGTGCTGTAGTAATTTGTAGCTTATTTAGTGCTTACAGGGAGTTCTGAACAAGTGCTGAGCTCACAGAAACAGATTTGAGTGCTAAAACTAAAAAAAACTGGCTAGTTCTAAGGGAAAATTTGAAGAGCAGACTTTATGACGCCAGGAATAGTTTAACCCTAGCTAAGTGGCAATGCATAAAGTGTATTTTTTTTTTTTTGTTATATAACTTAGAGAAAGCATATGACAAAGTGCCTAGAGAGGAGTTGTGGTATTGTATGAGGAAGTCAGGAGTGTCAGAGAAGTATGTAAGAATGGTACAGGATATGTACTACGGTAGTGTGACAACGGTGAGGTATACGGTGGGAGTGATGGATGCATTTAAGGTGGAGGTGGGATTACATCAAGGATCAGCTCTGAGCCCTTTCTTATTTGCAATGGTGATAGACAGGTTGACAGACGAGATCAGACAGGGGTCTCTGTGGACTATGATGTTTGCAGATGACATTGTGATCTGTAGTGAGAGAGGGGAACAGGTAGAGGAGACCCTGGAGACAAGGAGATATGCTCCAGAGAGAAGAGGAATGAAGGTCAGCAGGACTAAGACAGAATATATGTGTGTGAATGAGAGGGAGGATAGAGGAATGGTGAGGATGTAGGAAGTACAAGTGGCGAAGGTGGATGAGTTTAAATACCTGGGCTCAACAGTTCAGAGTAATGGTGCGTATGGAAGAGAGGTGAAGAAGAGAGTACAGGCAGGATGGAGTGGGTGGAGAAGAGTGTCAGGAGTGATTTGTGACAGACAAGTACCAGTAAGAGTGAAAGGGAAGGTCTACAAGAGGGTAATGAGACCAGATATGTTATATGGGTTGGAGACAGTGGCATTGACAAAAAGGCAGGAGTCAAAGCTGGACATGGCAGAGTTAAAGATATTAAGATTTGCACTGGGTGTGATGAGTGTGGACAGGATTAGGAATAAGTATATTAAAGGTCAGCCCAGGTTGGAAGGTTTGGAGACAAAGCCAGAGAGGCAAGATTACGTTGGTTTGGACATGTGCTGAGGAGGGATGCAGAGTATATTGGGAAAAAGATGCTAAGGATGAAGCTGCCAGGTAACAGGAAAAGAGGAAGGCCTAAGATAAGGTTTATGGATGTGGTGAGAGAGGACATGCAGGTGGTTGGTGTGACAGAGCAAGATGCAGAGGACAGGAAGAAATGGAAACAGATGATCTGCTGTGGCGACCCCTAACGGAAGCAGCCGAAAGAAGAAGAAGAAGCAAATGAGCAAACTGATTTAAACAAATTAACCAGTAAAAAGCTAAAAACTGAGCCCTGTTTCAGCAGTTTTCAATCAGACAAGTTCTAACTGCACACTCCTGCCACTAGGGTGCAGGGGAACCTTCTCCAAAAAAAGATGGTCTGGGTTAGTGCTCAAGTTATACAAACAAAGCTAGATTCAGCAGGTCTGAATTTAGTCTATGTTACAGCAATCAAGGCATACCAATTTCAGAAAGAAACAGTTCAAATAAGCAGGCACATTAAGCCTTAAACAGAAACTCCCAGCTCAAAAGGGCAGAATCTACTCTCGCCTTCCACAAGAGTGCAGACCACACCTTCTTAGCGTAAAATAACTGGCCCAAAGCCCAAGTGCTTAAACCAGAACTAATACACTCTTAGAATTACACTCATTAAGCCTTCAATAAGCAACTCCCAACTTAGCAGGATGTAAGCTACCTGTCCTCCCAAAACAGTGCAGACCACAAACCTTCTTAATGTAAAACAACTGGTTTGAAGTCCAAGTGCTTCAAACAAAAGCTTAGAATAACAGTTACAATTTAATCAGGCTACTAATAAGCAGTAATAAATCAGCAGAATAAATGCAATAAAGTAGGAAGAAACACAAATACAGTAAAAGCAGATGAATAAAGTGCAATTTTGTTATATAACAATAGAAAACGAGCAAACTGATATAAACAAATTATCCAATTAACCAGTAAAAAAGCTCAAAACTGAGCCCTGTTCCAGCTGTCTTCAATCAGACAAGTTCTAACTACACACTCCTGCTACTAGGGTGCAGGGAAACCTTCTCCAAATAAAGATGGCCTGGATTAGTGCTCAAGTTATACAAACAAAGCTATATTCAGCATGCCTGAATCTAGTCTATGCTACAGCAAACAAGGTGCACCAAATTTCAGAAAGAAACAGTTCAAATAAGCAGCCACAATAATCCTTTAACCAGAAATTCCCAGCTCAGAAGGGCAGAATCTAACCTCTCCTCCCACAAGAGAGCAGACCACAATCCTTCTTAATGTAAAATAACTGGCCTGAAGCACAAGTGCTTAAACCAGAACTAATACACCTTTAGAATACAGACACTGAGCCTAAAATCAGCAATTCCAAATTTAGAAGAATGTACGCTACCTGTCCTGGCACAACAGTGCAGACCACAAACCTTCTTAACTGGTCTGAAGCCCATGTGCTTAAACCAAAAGGCTTACAATAACAGTTACAATTTAATCAGACTACTACCAAGCAGTAATAAATAGCATGCTTTCAACCTTCAAAACACTTTCCCCTTGTTACAGTAAGATACAAGGGCAAGAATTAAATATGACTTACATAATACCTTTGAAAAACAAGCAGAAAATATAGATTTTGCATGATTAAGGCAAAAATATAAAAAAGCCAAAAAACTATAGCTGAGATTCAGAAACATGCCTATCACAATTGCATTAAAGCTACCATAAGTATGCCTTGTAGCACAATGTAGCCCAATAGTAATTATCAATTAAATAGCATGAATATTGCAGGCCAAGCCATTACTAATTAAAAAAAAAACATATATAGAAATAGCTGGATCACTGGAGAGGAAAGAGAGAAGTAGCGAGCAAGTAGCAGGTACACGTCCAAGAGTATACATAGCAAAACTACAAGAATGTGTGGAAGCCATGACAAATAACCCACAACAATGTTTATATTTGTATTATTTTAAATGGGGGGAAATGGCTACATAGGAAAGTAGGACTGGGGTACAGCAAGGGGTCACTTTTGAAGGGAAATTGGCTAATCTTAAAATGGCCTAAAAGGGTAGCTAGTCTAGTATTTATCTATGAACCTACAAAAGAGGAAAATACACAAGGAAACAGTGTGGAGGTGCAGAGGTAAGAAATGGAGAGGAGAGAGATTGAAAGGGCTTACTTTTTTTTCTGGGACAAGCACCCATTTATTTATTTATTTTTTTTTTTTATAGAATAGGAAAAATGGAAAAGAGTTTAAGGGCTAGGCAGGAGGAGTGTAAAAAGGGTAGAGGTTTGGGAGCAGTGACACACAAATAAACATAAAACACGAACACAAAGACTAGTGGTGAGGTCCTGATATGCCTGGTGGTAGTTTGAAATTAGAATTATACAAGCAAAGCGGAGGCATTGGTGATGGGGAAGACTGGGTAACAAACAGGGGATTGAGGTGACACATAAGGGAAGGAAAAAACAGAATGGGGTATAGGGGTAGTATAACCTTCCTGTTTCCACACTGTCTATAGTAGACTAAGGAGAAGCCATTCATCCCCAAACCGTCCTCCCCACTGACCTCACCTCAGGGGGTAAAGGCAGATCAAGGTAGTGGTGTGACTGTTCAAGCCACATGAGGACTCTTTCAAGGTGGCCAGTCTGGTCTTCCAGCTGCCAGACCACCAACAACTCCCACTTTCATCAGCTCACAAAATGTGATAAACTATCAACCTCTGGCAGTACCATTGGTGGGAATAATAGCATCCAGTTAATGACTGCCAGTGCCCACAAGTGATATATACAGGCTGTCTTCCTTTTCACACCAAGCAAGGAGGTAATCCTGTAGACAGGTTGACTACTGGAAGAGAAGAGCAGGCCTGATGGGGTTGGGGACATAGGCCACATCAATGACACAGCCATGGCAGCCATTGCAGAATATTGCAGAATATGGAATCATAAATGGATATATATATATATATATATATATATATATATATATATATATATATATGTATGTATAACAACAAACATCAAACCAGTTATATCAAATGAAGAACAGAAACAAAGAGAGTGGGAGACAGAGAATAAAAAAAGAAAGATATTTACTATTATTTATGTGGTATATGTCCTAATAGACTGCTATGCAGATATGTACTACACAAGTAGAACTGTTATGGAGACACTTAAGATAGTTCTACCTGCTTGCATTATCCCAAGGGCATATAGTAGGATGTGCAGATAGGTGTGTGGTGTACTCAGTTCCTACAGCCATGATTGTGTGTGAAGGTGCTGATGAGACATTGGTGGTATAAGGTTGGACTGTGGTGCAGTTCCTATCTAGTGTGTGGACTTATAGCATTATGGACCCCCTGCAGGCACTGTACATGATGAAAGATGTATGCAGCAATGCACATGACATGGCTGTAGCATGACAAGCACATGTTTGTAGGTGAAGTATGAGCAGCAACATATGTTGGACTGATGAAGTCAAGAGGACACAACTCTCCTCCTAAAAAAATGCTTTTCTTCCAAACTGTACCCTGCATTAGTCAAACATCCAAAATGTCCCCTCCCTTACACAACAATTACCTCCCCCCAAGACACACATGTGCACAAACGCTCACACACACACACACACACACACACACACACACACACACACACACACACACACACACACACACACACATCATCTATGTCATGAGTTAGGCTGTGTGCACAGGTCATGGCTATCCATCATGTCAGTGACCAGTAGAAGCATGGCAATAGGAAAGATGACCATCATCTCTAAAGGAATACATGCATGTTTAACCTGTGACCATATAATGTATCCTGCTTGGGACCTGAAAAACAGAACACTTATAAGTACAAAGCTATTGTTTTACTCTCCTAACAAATGGTAAATCATAATACACTTACTGCCCTAACTCTTCATAATATATCCAAACAGTATGTAACTTCACTTGAAAAATATAAAAGCGACACAGTGGTAATCTGAAGATTGCAACAAAATGATATCACTTCTACAAGTTCAGACTTTGGCAGTGGGCACACATAACAGGCCATAAGTAGTATTAAGGAATCCTACTGAACTTGAATTTGTGTAAAGCCTATACAACCCTTCATTGGAGAGCTGCTTCATTTTTCTCTGGAATATGACAGCATTCTCCATGATCACTGCCTGAGCTAAAAACAAGAAAAACAATATGGAGATCCTCAAGTAAATGCCCAGTACAATCAGAATTGCTTATAAGATAAATAATGGGACCATGGAAAGAAACACTTGCAATACATCTTCTTAGGGGCCTTTACTCCAAACTTTTTTTTCACACAAACTAAGAAGGTGAAAATGGTATTTCCACAGGCTGTGGCAGTGGTGTTGCCACTACTCACCAGACTGGGGTATGTCAGTGGCATCAGACAGTATCCACCAAAACTATGACAGGCATCCACTTTATACTGGGATTCCTCACAGGATTCCCCTGTCAGGTGTTTTGGTGGTCCCTGTGCTGCAGGAGCAGAAAGACTTTGCTTTCCTTGCTGCACCACCTGACTGCTTGCCAACATCATTGCCATTGGAAGCCATGGTCATTCACCATGTCACAGTCCAGAGAACTGTGGTAGCCTTCTTATGGTCAGTTGGCATGTGTCATGAAACATCGGTGGGTATAGTTAGCAACCACAGTCACAGTACCGTGATTGCTTAGCATAGATATAGATAGCATGGCATGATGGTGTTAGGACATGAACACTGGCATGGAAAATGTGTACAAGCTTCATGTTGCCTAACTGCCTGATAGCAGTTTAGCTCTTTAGCCCCTCTGTAGGCTACATACATAAATTATATTTCCACATGTTGCCGCAGGGGTTCTTTATCAGCCTGTGCATGCTCATTGCACATTGCAGTGGCACATGCGACTGAATGTAGGTGAGAGACCCTCTTAGCACAGCATTTGTAATTGCTGCTATAAGAACATGTATTTCTGGAACATTCATTATACTATGCCTTATTACTGTAAGTACCATGGTAGAAGCTTCCAGATTTTGTGATATAAGTTGTCACATTTGCCTTAGGCCTCATCGTTTTCTGAAAGATTACATTATAGCAACAAAGCAAGCACTGTTGCAAATTTCTAATAAAGATTTCTACATGTACCAGCTGTCTCTGAAAGGTAAGTGTGCAGAAAATGCTATTGTTATTAGTTTTTACTCATGTTACATTTCAAGACATCCTTGACACATTGCTACAGCAGTGTTTGCTTATGTTGCTGTCTCAAGATACAAAGTAGGATATGCCCCTGTGCTGGGAAGTGTTACCTTAATTAATGGTCTACTGCCATGGCAGGACAAATGGTGGGATAAAAATGGGAGTTACAGGCTAACTTCTACTTTATTTTTGAATGTTCTGTGTACTGCTACCGTCCATGCCTACCTGTAGGCGAATGAGTGAGTGTTCAGCCTAATGCTTACTGGTATACCAGTTGTCTGAGGCCTTGGACAGTGTTGAAATTAGAACAGAAGTTGCTACAGTACCACTTCTGTTGTGTTGTTTTGAGAGGTGGGAATGTGCGATGTGTTTATTACTCAGTGAGACACAACACTTGATATGCGCCATTATTCTAAGAGTTGTGCAAGTTGCTGTGAGTGTTGTAGTGTGGATTGTGTGTGTGTGTGTTGAGTGGTTGCTGGGGAACAGATAGCACTATAAAAAGTAAAGTATATACTGTGGTACTTTATGCAGCAGCCATGCAGGCCTTCATTGTTAATGCTGTGCTCCTACACAACCCACTTTCTCCCACACTAACATACACATACCACATATGTTGTTTAATTGTCTGGGGTACTACTGAATTTATTGTGCATTGGCAGCCTACAAAGTGATGTCTATCATGTATGCTTTACTGTAAGAATCCAAACAATTCTTCCATGCACACATCTTTTTCAGCTCATTGAAACATCATTCAAGGGTATGTTTTCTCCATGGCCTGTGTAAAACTTAGGATCTCGCCTGTGGCATAATGTGACAGGGTATTAAATCTCATGATTGTGCTACTTCAAGTGTGTGTATTTGTTCGGGGGAGAGTTGGGTGTACACACATACCCATGTTTAGGGATATTTGTAAATGCAATGCCCTTCACTAACTAAATTGGCTCGAACTTCCCAACCATCTTACCTATATTCAACTTACTCATGCCCATAAACTCATCTTTAATCCCTCCATCTTCCCCTCTTTTGCCTCCTCCTTCAAAATGCACCCACCAACAGACTTCTAAGATCCAATAACCAGAATTTGCTTGAACTGCACAAGCCTGCCTTTCCTCCAGGCAAACACCTACTATCCTTTTCCCTAGCTCGCCTCTGGAACTCCCCGCAGCCTCTTATTCGTACTACAGACAACCACTCTACTTTTAAGACCCTGCTTCATTCCCATCTCAAAACCCTCTGGGAATGTTCCTGCTCTCATCCCACATGACTCACCTCTTTTTTCCATTTCTCACACTCCTTTACTTCTCTCTTCTCTTCATCACACTGAGCGTCTCTGACTACCATCTTCATGTTTCTCATTTACTCCTACTCTTGCTCTATTTTTTTCTTATTGTCCCATTCTTCTTATATTCAACAATTAACACCTCTTATCCCCCATCCTACTTACACTGTTAAGATGTCATGTAAAACTGTAATGCCATCCCTGTGTTATTTCACATTGTAACAAATCTAACAGGAACAGTCACCAATGGATTTTTCGTATTTTAATTGACCTACTTATGTGTGTTTGTTTGCGTGTAATTTTACCTTTTACTTTTTTAACTGAATTTTCATTGCAATCATAGATTTTTTTATTATGTTATGTAATACTATAATTCTTCAATAGTATTACATAAATGTAAATGCATTGTCTGCATATTACATTGCTGTTCATGGAGCTTTTCTCTCCAGGACTCCATTGAAAACAGGCTCTTCTTGGCTCAATGGACTATCCCGGTAAACAAACTGTAAAATAAATAAATAAATAAATAAAATAAATAAATAACTGATTCCATATGTTTGACTACAGGGCTTATGCACCCACAGATGCCAGCAGCACTGCCATATAATGACATTTGTGTGTCCTGTATCATCCTCAGAGTAAGTGTTGACACCTATTCCAGGAACCTAATGTTCACAAGAGGCACTCAGGTTCCAAGTGCTCAAAAAGCACTTTGTCGAACCAAAGGTTTCAAGTGCTGTGTAGTTGGCTAGTCTGCTGCTTATGTTCAAACTTTAAAATGAGTTCAAGCAAGCAGCTGTGGGGTAGAAGCGGGGGGGGGGCTTTAGGGTTAGGGAGCAAGAGGAGTATTTTAGGGTTAGTGTTAGGGAGCAGTAAGGAAGTTTTAGGATTGGGGTGGGAAGAGAGATTTAGGGTTAGAGAGCAATTATGGAATTTAGGTTTAGTGAGGGGCTGGAGTTTTAGGTGTAAGAAGGTAGGAGTTTAAGGTTAGGGAATGGTTGGGGAGTTTAGATTGTTGGAGAGGGGTTGGAATTTAGCTTTAGGAAGCAATTGGGGATTTTAGGGTTAGTGAGGATGATTAGAAGTTTAGGATAAGGGACCAAGGAGTCAAGTTGGGAACTGAGTGAGAGATTTAGGTTTAGGGTTCAGGTTCTGGTAGGGCTATGTAGTTTATAGGATCAGATGTTGGAAAGGCTATGTAGAAATGGGAGATAAGACTAGTGGGCACTAGAGTACTTGCTTTCTTTAGCAAATGGCGGGGAGCAGGCTTACACTGAGCAAATAGCATGTAAGCACCTGTAGTAGCCCCATATGGTTTACATACCATGAGAGTGCACACACACTACACCTAACCAAGGAATCCACATTTACATGTGTGTAGCCACTCTGACTTACTGCATTGACACATAGTTCATACCACATCTGCCCTGTAGACTTTGTTGATGAGCAGGTTTATGTTAGCTTTGACTATGACATTTCTCACAGGTGTATTTGCTTTCAGTTTCAGATAGTCATGCCACAACATGGGAAGAAAAGGAAATGCTCATTCACCCATGCATAGGTTCATAGGTTTATCAGTGTTTACTGGGCTAACAACCACAAGGGCCTTTTTAAGCCTAGTCATGCATCCCAAATCTCTGATAAGGTCTGATACCCTTGATAAGTGCAAGCAGGGGCTTGGGAGATGAAACATTTACAAACAAGGGCCTGGGAGATGAATCATTTACATGTTGCCGGTGTCCATTAGAGACATAGGGGGCAAGCCAGGGATAAATTTCCTGTTCCTCATCCACTTGTCCAAGTTGCACTTGAATTGGGCTAGGGAGGAACTCTGCTTCACATGGATGGAGAGCCTGTTCCAGAAACTGGGCAGTCTCTGGGATACATACCTGTCTCTTCAGCAGATGCTATTTATTTCACAGGCAAGGTTTAAGTCTTTAGAATGTGTAATTCTAGTGATGTTTGTTTTGTGAATATGCAGGAGCTCCATCAGAATGGAGTCTGACAATTCCCTGTATGCCAGGCATAGATCTCCCCTCAAAAGCCAGTAGGAGACAGAATACAGGGATAGGGCCTTCAGGCAGTCTACATAGGACATTTTACTTAATCCCTGTAGTCTTTAAGTGAGGAACCTCTATGGATGTTCCAATTGTTGGATATGCTTAGTTAGATACATACCAAAGGGGGTGTTGTACTCAATGATAGGTCTTATGAATGCCAAATACAGTGGAACAATGACTTCCTTGGACTTAGAAGTCATGCTTTGTTTATAAGTTGTTTATAAGTTGCGCTACATAGAATGATTTCCTCACTACAGCAGACATATGATGGTCAAAGGCTAGACTACTGTCTATGTGTTTCCCTAAGTCCCTGACTACTGGGTAAACTCTAAGGGGTGTGCCATCGATATGATAGTTACCAGGGGTGGTGACTTCCCAAAGGATACTATTATGCATTTCTTGACATTTTAGTCCATGGCTCTGGCGCCAGTTGTTTGTTTGTGTCAGCCCCTCCTGGAGAACACTTGTGTTAGTGTGAGATTCAATGACAGCTCCTAATTTGTAATCATCTGCAAATTTAGTCAGCCAGAGACCACTGACATTGGCCTTGACTTCTGAGAAGTAAATGCCAAATAGGAGCGGTCCAAGTGCTGATCCCTGAAGGACTCTACCTGTGATTGGCCTCTTTGTAGAGGTGGACTCCCCAATTCTAACTTCCTGGGTCATGTCTGTGAGCCAGTTGGCTATCCACTGGGTGATATACAAATTTGTACCTAACCTCTTGATTGCTCTATTGGGATATTGTGTTAAATGCCTTGCCTAGGTCAAGGTAGGCAGTGTGAACCATTTTGCCCTCATCCATCGCTTTGTTGGCCTTCTCAAAGAAGTCCAACAGGTTCAGTAGGCATGATCTGCCCTTGACAAGACCAAACTGGGTTGGGTCCAGTGTCTGGAGGTTTACTACAACACTACTGATCATTTCAATGATAATTCTTTCCTCAGAGAATGATATTCTGCTTAAGGTCCTTTAGCTCCATGGTTGATAGATAATTAGGCAGAAAACATCCGACCAAGCCTTTCACAAGCACGCCTAGTGGGATGTGACTTGACATAAATACCGTTGTTGGTCAGAATAGAATCTATGATTAGGTCTGATAATGGGTCACCCACATGATCAGTGCCACAAAAAATGGAGCAGCTCATCTGACACAGGACTAGAGCATCACAGGAGGTAGTTCACTGATCGAGAGATTTGTCTCCCAATGACTGCCCCATCTTTGGAATAGGCTACCAATTCATATGAAACAGAGCACCTCTATGACACTGTTCAAAAGGAGCCTGGATGAGTGGATGGGGCACTGTAAATTCTTACTGGGGATAGTGCCCACAACCCTCCTAGACATGGGCAGTCATTGCTAAATTCACTTCTGGGTATTGACTAGAGTATCTATGGTATTATATTAGGATGAAATGGCTAGGCTTGAAATGACCTCTGGGTCGATAGTCTAGTAAACTCCTATGATTCTATGATCCTATATGCAGACAGTTCTTCTAATGGGCATGCTGGGTTTTCTTCCTCTTTTTTGTTCTTAAGCAACTCATAAAATAAAGGAAAATCAACTGATAGGGCAAAGGAGACAGGAACAGCTTACCAAGCATAGGGGTATTTACATGATATGGGTATTGTGTGTACATATGTTTGAATCACCTGCTTTGCTGCCAGTTTTGAAATTGTGCCTGCCTACTTTAGCACTGCTTACTGTCTTAATGTGCTTTTCATGGTACATACATTGTAACTGCAGGTACACTGTGTCACTGTTTTCTCTTGCTGCAAATTGAAGTACAGACTGACATTGGGTGCAGCAATGACATGTATTTTCTGGATGTCCACAGGGGTATTTGTGCTGCCAGCACTATTCACTACCATGTCTCCCATCTGTGTCCTGAAGGCTGCCACACTTGGTCTTGCATGTTTTGATGTTGGAATGCCATTTCCAAGACCAAGACATATGGATGTGCCAGTTACATATGCTATTGGCATGCATCTAATATGTTGTAATGTCCTGCATTCCATGGCCTATAAATCAGGCAGTGTATACCACAGGGTCAATGTGTCCCATTTGTACTTCTGTTGATATTATAAGGAATGGTATGCAGAGCTCTTGTCATTTGCCACATATCCCAGTATTCACCTCCTGGTGGCAACTACCTGCTCCTCACCTCCTTGGACAGTGCTCTGCATTTATGCAGTATGAGTTCTACTGCCTAGCTTCCACAGCTTTTGCACCCACAGTTTCTGACAGCCTTACTATGTGCCACTGTCTTACACAAGGGTGACATGCTACTTCCCAAATATGCTGCCCTGCAATGGACATAGCTCTACATTAGATGTGTCTCAGAACTGTATTGCTTTTGTGTTGCCATTGCATAGCAAACTGCACCTTGTTCTTTCTAGGAAAAGTGATACATACCAGTTTGTAACACCAAACTGTTATATGCTTCTCTCTTTCTGTCACTGTCATCTTCCCTATTTTAGCACTTTGTTTCTATTTACCATCATATTTTCTGCAGTACCTGCTATGGAGCTGGATGGTGTGCAGTAGCAGTTACGACAACATTTTGTTCCTTCACTACCACCTACTGGGTCAGTCTCCAGGCCTGTTGATGACCACAGGCCTGTTGATGACCAGTGTGATGCAAGCTGTCCTTCAGAAAGTGACCTGATGGTTTCCCCAGTGTTTGCTTATGGTATTTTTCTGATGAGAGGTATAGACTTCCCACAGGAGGACATCATTAGTGAAGGGTCACAGTGTAGGTGTAAGGATTGATGGCATTTTTGTTGAAGTGCACCCTGGCCCTATCATCAGCATATCAGTAAAATATAAATCATGATAACTCATTGTCCACTGCATTGTACTAGTTTCTGGTATTTTTCACTACCTGGCCACATAAATATTTTTTCTGAATCCCAGGGCATAAGATGTATAGGTGTTTATGCTAAAAGATATTTCAAGTTCAAATTTAAAGACACAAGTAGCTATCATATGTTACTTCCAAATTGATGTGGTTACTGTTGTAAGTTTCATTATGTTAAGATTCTGTTTTACTGTTATAAGTGGGTGAGAGTTTATTGGTGGCTGATTTTTATAAGAATTAAGGTGTTAGGTAAAGAAATGTAGTTCTAGCATTAGACAAATTGACCAGAAATTGTCACGTATCAATTAAAGATCTTTAACACAGTTTCTGACACCAGCATTTCCTCAACAAGCTTGAATTTTAATTTTTAAGCTTCAGAAATTGTTAATGTTGACAAAATGTAAGCCTGGATTCACAATGAGGTAGCATAATGTACTGCACTGCACAAAACTGCACAGAAAGTGGACATGCACAGGGTTTACTTAATTCAGACAGATGCAAAGAGTCAAAGTCAAAGTCAAAAATCAAAGTACACCTTATTGTCAATCAGATATACACAGCAGTGCAAGCTGAACGAGATTATGTTGCTCTGCTTCCTGTGCAAGACATAACAATGAACACATAGTCTGAGTGACAGTAAAACTAATGCACATACAGTAATAATTACAATATTAACAACACAATAAATTACCACAATTGAACAGGAAGGCATTATCTAATACTATACTAGTAGATATTGCAAAGACTATGAGTTCACATTGTGATTGCTCAGAATATTGTACTTTATCAGTGTAGTATGATATATTCTGATGTTCATACTGCACATGTATGGAGTGGTGACTCACTCTTGACTACTGCACATTCAGGAAGTAATAGCATAAGAAATCAGGCTAACTGTACCAGTTACTGAAGCAATTTGCCAGAGTGATTACTATAGATGATACTTCATTGCAAGTGGCATATTGATCTAATTATTCACTGTCATGCCTGGCATTCAAGTTCAGCAGCCTTATGGATAGAGGGAAGAAGCTCCTGTTCAGGTTCAGTCTAGACATTTTGCAGTGTAAGCTGCAATACAGCCTGCCCAAGGAAAGGCAGAACGTCATGCCATGGGCCTGGTAAGTGGGATCATCGATTATCTTCCTAGCCCTTCCCACACACCGATCTCATGCAGACCATCCATGAATGGCAACAATGAACCAAAGATTTTTTCTGCTGTCATCACTACCCTCAGGAGTGCCTTGGGGTCAGATGCTTTGTAGTTATCATACCAAACTATGATGTTATTTGAAAGAATGCATTCAATGGTCACCCTGTAGAAAGATTTGAGGATAGTCTAAGGCAGGTTTGCCTTCCTCAGTTTACATAGGAAGTGCAGACATTAATGTGCCTCTTTTACTGTGTGACAAATATGAGTCGACTAGGATAGGTCATCTGAGATATGTACCCAGAGGAACTAGGTGTTTCTGACTCTTTCCACTGCCACCCTCTTAATGTCCAGAGGTTGATGTATCTCCTGAGTCCTCCTAAAGTCCACTTTTAATTATTTGCTTTTGCTTGCATTTAAGGCCAGATTGTTGCTGTCACACCAGCCTATCAGATGCTCCACTTCATCCTTGCAAGCTGTTTCCTCATCATTTCAGACAAGACCTACACCAGTGGTATCATCTGCAAACTTGTTGATTTTGTTGGATTCATCCATGGCCATGCAGTCATGCATAAACAAGGTGAACAGCAGAGGAATCAGGATGCAGCCCTGAGGAACACCATGTTCAGTGATAGAACTGATTTAACTGTTATTTCCCACACATACTTTTTGGGGTCTGTTGATGAGAAAGTCCAGTATCCAGTTACATAGGGGGGTGTTGATGCCCAGATGGATCAGCTTTGATATCAGATTTTGGGGGATGACAGTATTAAAGATGGGATTAAAATCGATGAACAGCATTCTAACATAGCAATTCTTGTTCTGTAGATGTGCAAAGGATTCATGAAGTGCTATAGCTATTGCATCAACCATGCAGTGGTTAGATCTATAAGCATATTGTAATGTATCCAGTGTTGCAGGTAGGCTTGAAGTGATATGGTTTTTGATCAACTGCTCAAAACACTTTATTATTGTTGATATAAGAGCAACTGGTCAGTAATCATTTAGGCTTGTTGGATGGGATTTCTTGGGTAAAGGAACGCTTGCCATATTTCTAATGCAACTGGGTACAATGTCTAGTTGCAGGAATGTATTGGATATATCTGTTAGTACAGTGAACAGTTGGATAGCACAGTCTGTCAGAACCCTTCCCATAATATTATCAGGATGAGCTGCTTTTCTTGGGTTTACTCACCTCAGGGTCATCAGAACATCAAATATTCTTAGACATAGCACCTCCTCACCCTGTTCAACAGGGAGCTTATTCGGCACAGTGTAGTTGTCCATATCAAATCTACTGAAATAGGTGTTTAGTTTGTTCAGAAATTCTGTGTTGTCATCACAAGGGGAGGATGCAGGCCTGTACTAGATTATGGCTTGTATGCCTTGCCAGAGAATTTTGGAGTCCCTTTGGTCAGAGAAGTGTCCCTGAATTTTATGTCCATAGGTCCTTTTAGCCTCTTTTATACCTCTACTTAGATTTGCTCCGGCCTCTCTCAGGGCATGCTTGTCTTCTGATTGAAATGCTGCATTTTGTGCCTTTAGGAGCTCATATATATTCAGGGAATGTGAGTGAGAGCATAAGATGATGCATTTACCAGCAACTTCCTTGAACTGGTGCTCAGAAAGGGATTTCTTAAACTTGGTAAGAGTTTCTGAATGCCTTGTTTCAGATGGTAGTTTGTTCCACAGATCCAGACTTGTTCTTGAGAAAGCTCAGCTGTTATTAATAGGTAGCCAATGTAGGTAATTTAGAAGCTTGTAGTGATGTATGTGGAGTAAAAGCAAGTAGGGAAACTCTTGCAGTTTTATTCTCTGTGACTTGTAGTTTTATTTTAACAGTGTGTAAAGAGAGTACAGAAAAACAGTATTCTAGTTTAGGGAGAAGTACATTCTTGGACAGTGCTTTTCAGGCAGCAGGAGACAGTACATGTAATATCCGGGTCTATGTTATATATCTGAAGTTTCAAAACTTTGAATCCCATATGTTCGACAAATATGATCGAAGTTTGAAACTTTGACTATATAATAAAACAGCAAAAAAAAATAAAACTTACCTTAACGCTCCGAGCAGGGGCAAGCACCCTGCACCCCCACACATCCCCAACTTAAATATACCAACTCCGAGATTGCACTTCAGTGCAGAAAAGGGAAATTCTCCCATTCTTCATTGTACGGCACCATTACATTCAACCTTCAAACTTTTCAAAGTTCGATCATATTGTGTCGACCATATGACATTCGAACCTTGAAAAGTGTGTTCATGTAATAGGAACCCTAAAATCCTATAGCAAAATTTTAATTGGTAGTGTGCTTTATTAATGATATTATCAGTGTGGATTGCAAAGCTTAATGTAGAATCAAGGGTTAGGCATATATATGTGTACTCTTTTAAAAAACAAGTAACATTGTTGTCATTGTTTGGGACCGGAGTAATAAAATATCATCTGCATAGAGGACGTTACTTTGAGGTTCATCAGTAATATTAATAAACAAAGAAAACAATGGGCTCAGAGCAGAGCCTTGGGAGACATCTGTTTTTATGTTCCAATAGTGGGCAGTTGGTTGTTGCACTAAAACTTGAAAGGTCCTGCTGTCAAGATAGCTATGGAAACAGGCAATAACATTTTTTCCCCAAGTTGAATTTTTGTAGTTTAATATGCAGAATATTGTGGTCAACAGTTTCAAAGCACAATTCGTGTCCACCAAAATACATTTGTAAGCCTTCCTAAAGCTATGTCCAAGAATTGACTTATTGCTAGTAACACAGTACACTGTGTCTGCCTCTGTGTAGCATGATCATCCCCTGCAGCTGACTCCTCCAATGACTTCTCATTTGAATCTGCCGCCACTACTCAGTATTCTGCATTTTCCTCCTCTTGCAACTGTCCATCTTGCTCTATCTGCCCATCAGTATCGTAGTATGTGACATTGCAGATACTGTAAATATTTTTGCACAGGTGCCAGATTCATGTTGTAGGGCACCAACTGATATATCCATATAGTGAAAGCATGGCTTCAGCAGCCTGGACACACATCCACTTATATTCCCAATATTCAAATGTACAGAGTTGTACCCAGGTCTAATTCATTTCAGTATGTCTGATGGGTGTCAGCAGCCAGCATATATCTAGTATCATTGATAAGATGCATTTGGAAAAATCACCCTTTGATAAATACTAATACAGGTCACAGGTGTCTCATATATGGGGTTCATGAATGTTGCCTGGGTGGCCTACACAAATATTGTAGATGATACTCTAGGCCACCTGGAAGTTTATGGAGTGATACTGTTTGTGGTTCATGTACCTCCATCCCATTTCCACATGTCGGGAAATAATTTCAATGTGGGAGCAGTCTATAGCTCCCAGAACCTCAGGGAAATGAGCTACATCATAAAAGTCCTACATAGTGGCTATCTCTCATCTGTAGTATGTGAAAACCACATACTTTCCCCAGCATGCTGCAGGATTGCATGGAGGATCTGATGGTGGATTCTTAAGCTGCATGCCTAAGATACCCCTACTGTCCACAGTATGTCATTGGAAGGTCCCTGTAGCTACACATACCTTGGTATTTACTGGGATGTGTAGTCCTCAACTTCCACAGCGCTGCAGATGAGGCTGATTCATGTTTACGTGTCTTGCATGGCATTTTTTCACTTGGTAGCACTCCATAATGTCATGTTGTGCTAAGTTTCGCCAGATGACACAACACCTGTGTATGTGACAGCACACACTGCTGTGGCTAGGGTTGCAATTATAGCATGTTGGAAATGATCATTAACTACATGTATACTCAGCTCCATGGTGCTGTTTATACAGTGCATGCCCATTAACTACGTATATACTCAGCTCCATGGTGCTGTTTATACAGTGTAATCTCAATATACCTCATTAGCATACACCAAGCCACTCATTATAATAATATTTGTCATTGCCATGTCATTCTAAGGCCATTAACATGTATCATGCCCAACTCTTCTTCATTTGGCCATTTATCATTCAAATTTGCTTAGCACAATGTGGCAAAATTCTTTAATTCCTTGCCTTAGCGACCTGATCATCACCAACATGGGGACTCTATGCTCCAGACCAGAAGTGTATCCCTTACTGGTAAGATCAGACCATAAACTAATCTCACTGGATATTCACATCCCAACTCCACCCCTTGCCCTGAAAACCACAGTGAAAAACTTCTCTAAAGCAAATTTCACACTCCTCAAAACCGAGGTGGAATCCTTCAAAGCCCCCGGGCCTGTGGAAAATATGGCCCAGACCACAGAATCCTTTATAAACGCATTCTATGAACACCTTCAAGAATGCATGGATCATGCAATCACAAATAAAACTAAGACCCAATCCTCCAAAGGCAGACATCCTGTCTGGTGGACCCCAGCCATAAACAAACTATACAATAGAAGGAGGAAGCTACTACATGACAGAGCAAAATCCCAAAAAGGGAAGGCATCTCTGATCAGTATTAGCAAAAAACTACGGGCACTCATAAAATCATCTAGGGCCATCTTTGAGAGAAAAATTGCACAGGACACTAAGGATAATCACAAGGCTTTCTTTAGTTATGTTAGGAACCCTGGTGGGAATTCCCAGATATGCTCAGAATTAGTCCAAAATGACAAAAAATACACCGAACCCACAGACATTGCCAACATCCTAGCTGACAGGTTCAGCGCAAACTTCTCACCCACCACTCCCCACCAAAAGGGCAAATATCTATCCCAGCAGAGTGCTGCCCCCCTGACATCTCAGATGCTCAGGTAAGAGCTGCCCTCTCCAAAGCAAAAAACACAGCATCAATGGGACCAGACGGTGTCCTGGCCTGCGTCCTACATGAACTCCAAGAAGAGCTAAACCCAAACATAAAACTACTGTTCAATCTCAGCCTTACTACAGGATATGTACCCAAAGAGCGGCATACAGCAACAGTGGTCCCTCTCCACAAAGGTGGTGCCTCAACGGATCCTGGAAACTATCGCCCCATAAGCCTGACTAGCTTGGTCTGCAAAGCTATGGAAAGGATCATCATGGACCTCATAAATAAAGATATCGGGGACCTACAGACACTGGATCCTACCCAGTTCGGCTTTGTTAAGGGCAGATCCTGCCTCTTAAACCTGGTTGGTTTCTTTGAAACAGTCACCAAGGCCATTGACGAGGGGAAGGTGGTCCACACAGCCTACCTGGACCTCGCAAAAGCCTTCGATACAATACCCCACTCGGGCATTATAGATAAGCTCACCAGCTTAAATATAAACCCCTATGTCACTAGATGGGTTGCAAACTGGCTCAAGGACAGAACCCACATGGTTAGAATTGCTGGAGCCATGTCAGACTCCAAACCAGTTACAAGTGGCGTCCCACAAGGCTCAGTCCTGGGACCTCTCTTGTTCGGTATATATTTCTCGGAGGTACAGACCAGCACGGAAGGACTGTGGCTGACCAAGTTCGCAGATGACTGCAAACTGGGCACAATAATCGACTCTCCAGCTGACACAAGCATCCTCCAAAAGGGCCTCATAGAAACAGACAACTGGTGCCAGAGCCATGGCCTCAAGCTAAACGCCAAAAAGTGTATAGTCATCCCCTTTGGCAAAAACAAAGTGCCCACAAATTACCACATAGGTGGTAATCCATTAAGTACAGAAGAAGTAATTAGGGACCTGGGGACCCAAGTTGATAGCAATCTCTCATTTGACAACCACGTGGCCAAAGTGGTTAGAAAACATTTTATATAGCCCACCTAATCATGAAGGGATTCACATCTAGATCAGGGGAGGTCATCGTGCCTCTTTACTCATCCCTCATCAGGCCCATAATTGAGTACAATGCCCCTTTTGGGATGTACCTTACCAGACACCTGCAGCAACTGGAAATACCCCAAAAGTACCTCACCAAGAGGATCAAAGGGCTCAAACAGATGCCATATGCTGCCCGGTTAAAGAAACTCCAGCTCTACTCAGTGGCATACAGCCTGCTCAGAGGTGATCTGTGCCTGACGTATAAAGCCATGTCCAACCCGGAATTAATGGACATGCTGCACCTCAGAAAATCCAAATCCCATCGAGCTAAGCGCTTGAGAGACTTGAACCTCAGCACTGAAATAAATAGGACATGCTGGAGGGACAGATTCATAACCCAGAGGCTCCCTTTACTCTGGAATAAAATCTCAGTCCAGGTTAGGCAGAGTCCCTTATTGACTCTCTTCAACAGGAATCTTGATGAGTGGATAGGAGATCGTAGGTTTACCCCAGGTATCACATCTGTGTCACTGTTAGACAGAGGCACAGTACACTAACCTCGAAAAAGGGCATAGCAAAATTAATTTAAAATGGGTGGCGAAAGCCAAACCCACTCCGGCTAGGCTTATAAATGCCCTAGGGCAGATAGCCTAGTATGAACCTATGAACTTATGAACCTATGAACCTTAGTTTCACAGTGCTCTTCTTTACATTCCACAGCTATCTTGTATAGTAATTTTGATGAATATTTAAAAAACACACACTGAGTATAACCTCAAATAGGGTCTCTATTATGTTGCCAAAATGGCAAAACACCGAATGCCGTTTCAGATCACATAAGCAGCAAAATACAACTAAAGTGGATGGCCAGGTCACCAATTTTTTCCTAAGGAAAAACTGTAGACCAAAGAGACACAACACACCATCTAAAACATTACAAAGTGGAGGGCTTTACCCCTGATGTGGAGTGCTGTGCCCCTCACACCCCCTAACTAAATATACCAACTCTGAGATCACACTACAGTGGGGTAAAGGGCAATTTCAAGGTGATGGCCAAGCAATTTTTTTCCCTAGGAAAAAAATCAGTGACCTGACAATTCACGTTAGTTGTATTTCACTGTTTATGTGTCATTGAAATGGCATCAGTGTTTTGCCATTTCAGCAACATAATATAGACCCCCCTCAGATATGTACAGCTTCAATAATATGAGTGAATTTAATGTTCATTTATACCAGGGCAAGCAGTTGCACTTCTTCCTAAGCAATGAACCTCTTTTCAAAATTTACAAAATCAGTATTGACAAATGTTTCATCTAGTTTTCACACTCTGTTAAACTAGGTACAGAAAAATAATCCATTAATAACTTTTGCACTTTCAGTATCCAGCCATGCCATAAGTGAATAATTTGCCAAAGGAATATTACCACTGTGTGCTCTGTACATAAGTTCATAGGTTCATAGGTAGGTACTAGGCTATCTGCCATAGGGCTTATACAAGCCTGGCCAAGAAGGTACCCTGTTTTTTGCCACCCAAGAAAATTATTTTCCTGTGCCCCTGTCGAGCAGAGCCACAGAGGTGATCCCTGGGGTGAAGTTCCTATTTCCCATTAAATCATCAAGATTTTTCTTGAAGAGTGCTAATGAGGAGCTTTGTTTGATATAGATAGGTAGTTTGTTCCAGAGTATGGGAATTCTCTGGGACAGAAATCTATCCCTCCAGCATGTTCTGTTTATTGTGATGACAAGGTTTAGGTCCATAGAGCATTTAGCTCAGAGGGATTGGTATTTCTTTAAGTGGAGCATGTCCAATAGCTCTGGGTATGACATAGCTTTGTATGTTAGGCAGAGATCGCCTCTGAGTAGGCGTTATGTGATGGAGTAAAGCTGGAGTTCTTTGAGACGGTCTGCATAGGGCATCTGTTTGAGGTCAGTAATCCTCTTTGTGAGGTATTTCTGCGGCCTTTCCAGTTGTTGTAGATGTCTTGTGAGGTAAATAACAAAAGGGGCATTGTACTCTATAATGGGTATAATGAGTGATGAGCAGAGAGGAACAGTGACCTCTTTTTTCCTGGATGAGAAACCTTTAGTGATGAGGTGTGCCACATAGAAGGATTTCCTGACTACTGTGGTGATGTGATTGTCAAAGGAGAGACTACTATCCACCTGTGTCCCAAGGTCTCTTATCACACTTTCAGTGTTAAGTAGACTACCACCTATGCGGTAGCTTATGGGTACAGAGTTTTTACCAAAGGGGATGACAATGCACTTTTTGGCATTGAGCTTGAGGCCATGGCTTTGACACCAGGCATCTGTCTCAGTGAGGCCCTTTTGTAGGATGTTGACATCGTTAGGAGCTTCAATTATGGCTCCTAGTTTGCAGTCATCTGTGAAATTCATTAGCCAAAGACCTTCTATGTTAGCCTGTACTTCAGAAAAGTAGATACCAAACAGGAGAGGGCCCAGGACTGAACCCTGTGGTACTCCAATTGTCATTGGTCTGAAGTCGGATTTGGAGTCTGCTACTTTCACAGTGTGGGTTCTGTCAGTGAGCCAGTTGGCAACCCATCTTGTGACATAGGGATTTATACCTTGTTTAGTGAGTTTATCTATAATTTCAGAGTGGGGGATGCTGTCAAAAGACTTGGCGAGATCTAGATAGGCTGTGTGAACCACCTTACCCTCGCCTACAACTTTGACAACTGCTTCAAAGAAGTCTATCAGGTTTAGGAGACATGATCTGCATTTTACAAACCCGAACTGAGTGGGGTCCAGAATTTGGAGATTATCAATTTCTTTGTTTATAAGTTCCATGATGATACATTCCATGGCCTTGTAGACCAGGTTTGTTAGTCTAATGGGGTGGTAGTTACTGGTGTCCATGGTGGCTCCCCCTTTGTAAAGTGGCATAACTGCCACTGTGCACCATTCAGTGGGCACAAAGCCTGAGGTGAGGTTATGATTGCACATGGTGCTTAGGTAGGTGCCAGTTCATTCTGTAGTTCATATAGAACACAGCCTGGGATGTTGTCAGGTCCTATGGATGCTGTGTTCTTGACTTTGGAGAGTGTTGTTTTTACCTGTGCAGCCATGATTACAGGAACTTTGCATTCTTCTGGTATAGAGATGTTCCCTTTAGGGGGTGAGGGGGGTAAAGTTAGCACTGAACCTTTCTGCCAGGATGTTGGCAATATCAGATGGTTCTGTATAGTTAGTGCCATTGTGCTGTAACCCAGAGCAGATCTGAGTGTTGCCATTGAGATTTCTGACATAGCTATAGAATGCTTTGTGGTTGTCTTTAGAAGGAGTGGCGATTTTGTTTTCATAACTAGCTTTGGAGGATTTTATGAGGGATCTCAGCTTCGTACTGAGGCTGACCAGGGAGTTCTTCCAGTCATGGGATTTTACTCTTTTTTGCATCAGTTTCTTTCTTCTGTTGTAGAGGTTGTTTATGACAGGGGACTACCAGATTGGCTTCTTTTTTTTTTATTGGAGGATAGCATCTTGGTTCTGTTACGGATAGCACAATCCATTCACTCATGTAAGTGCTTATAAAGTGCATCTGTGTAGGATTCAGCAGTCGTACCTCTATTGTCCATCTGCATGGGTGTTGCGAGGTTTACAACTTCTGTCTTAAGAAGTGTGACGTTGGCTTTGGAGAAATTTTTATGGTAGTTTCCCTAATGGAGGGTGGGGGCGGGATGTGGATGTCTAGGCTGATTAGCTTGTGGTCAGATCTGACCAACGAGGAATTGACCTCTGGTATGGAACACCAGTCACCCATGTTGGTAATGACCAGTTCTAGGATATTGCTGCCTCTGGTGGGGGTGTGGATAAGTTGATCCAAGGTGTTGGAATTTATGAATTCCAGAAAACGTTGAGCAAAAGAGTTGGTACATGAGTAGTTTTCCCAGTTAATGGTGGGGTAGTTGAAATCACCCAGGTTGTACCCTAATACTTTTCAGTGTATCAAGAAATGAGGAGTGGGAATTCTGGGGCATGGTGGGGGATCTGTAGCAAGTTACAGTTTGGATTGCGGTCTTGCCCAGAGTTAGTTGCACTTGGATAAACTCGGATGCATTATGTTGAGCAACTATCTTAGAGGTGTGGATATCCCTAATAAAAATGTATACGCCTCCACCTTTACTGTTTCGGTCCAGGTTAGGTGGCCAAAAGGTGTGGTATGAATTATAGTCTGGTAATCCAGGGGTTCTCTCTGGAGCCTTGAATCAGGTCTCTGTCACTGCACAGATGTCGATGTTCTCCATTTTAAGGAGTGCCTTGAGTGAATGCATTTTGAGGTTTAGACTTCTAGCATTGAGTAGCATTACCCTCAGATTTTGCATGCTTGTACCTTTTAAGGTGGTGAATTTGTCATTTGAACCTTGCCTAAAAAAGGCACTATAGGGGTGGCAAGACCCTTAGCCAGTATCCGGAATCCCAAGGGCGACAGGTGCAGGCCATCTCTGGCAAAGCATTGTGGTCTTTCGATCATGTCATCCCAGGTAGACAGATACTGGATCCCCTTAGAATGACACCAGAAGCTTAGCCAATTGTTGATGTCAGTCATTTTGTCCTTGTACTGTGGTATCATTCAGGGTGATGGCAGGATGCTCCTCAAGGCTAGGGTCAGACCTGCCTGGGCTACAAGATCGGAGAGCTCCTCCATGTCTCTTTTCATGTAGTCCAGGAAGGTACATCTCAGGTCATTCACACCAACATGGACAATGACATAATCATATTTGTATGTGTTGTGGTGTGACCTGAGTGCCTGTGTTATGTGGTGGATCCAGCTGACAGTAACTTTCTCCTTGTTTAGCCTGGTGAGTGGAACATCAGTGTGCCTGACTATAGAGTCACCTATGACTAGAGTGTTGGGTACATTGTTATGCCTTATGGGCTGTGGTTGAGTGGCACACTGAGTTTGTGGGCTATGTGTCATTTGGGTTGTGTTGGGGGGTGGAGGTTGTGTGCATTTCTGCTTTGGTAGTCTCTGTTGCTTGAGCAGATTTTTATTGAGAGCCTCCATGAATGTAGGTGTGTGTTTTGTGTTGCTATGTGTGTGTTTTGGTGATGTAGGTTTTGAGGGACTATGTGATGAGTGTGGTGTGGTGCAAGTGTTTACCTTCTCCTCTTGACTGTCGAGTCCAGTCTTGGGTAAAGAGAGCTTTGATTCCAGTTTGGCTATATAACTGCATCTCTCACAGGTTGTAGTGTTGGGTGGTAGGAGGAGAGGGTTATCTGTGTACATGTGGCAATTGCTGCATTGCTCCAAGATGCCCAGATTCATCAGGTAGACAGGAGAAAACACCAGGAGCTGATCCTTAGACATGCCCCGATAGGTGCTTATTTATTAAGTACTAAAAACTGTTTTCCTCTAGACAAGTGAGGAAAGTTGAGTGCTGTAGTAATTTGTAGCTTATTTAGTGCTTACAGGGAGTTCTGAATAAGTGCTGAGCTCACAGAAACAGATTTGAGTGCTAAAACTAAAAAAAACTGGCTAGTTCTAAGGGAAAATTTGAAGAGCAGACTTTATGACGCCAGGAATAGTTTAACCCTAGCTAAGTGGCAATGCATAAAGTGTATTTTTTTTTTTTGTTATATAACTTAGAGAAAGCATATGACAAAGTGCCTAGAGAGGAGTTGTGGTATTGTATGAGGAAGTCAGGAGTGTCAGAGAAGTATGTAAGAATGGTACAGGATATGTACTACGGTAGTGTGACAACGGTGAGGTATACGGTGGGAGTGATGGATGCGTTTAAGGTGGAGGTGGGATTACATCAAGGATCAGCTCTGAGCCCTTTCTTATTTGCAATGGTGATAGACAGGTTGACAGACGAGATCAGACAGGGGTCTCTGTGGACTATGATGTTTGCAGATGACATTGTGATCTGTAGTGAGAGAGGGGAACAGGTAGAGGAGACCCTGGAGACAAGGAGATATGCTCCAGAGAGAAGAGGAATGAAGGTCAGCAGGACTAAGACAGAATATATGTGTGTGAATGAGAGGGAGGATAGAGGAATGGTGAGGATGTAGGAAGTACAAGTGGCGAAGGTGGATGAGTTTAAATACCTGGGCTCAACAGTTCAGAGTAATGGTGCATATGGAAGAGAGGTGAAGAAGAGAGTACAGGCAGGATGGAGTGGGTGGAGAAGAGTGTCAGGAGTGATTTGTGACAGACAAGTACCAGTAAGAGTGAAAGGGAAGGTCTACAAGAGGGTAATGAGACCAGATATGTTATATGGGTTGGAGACAGTGGCATTGACAAAAAGGCAGGAGTCAAAGCTGGACATGGCAGAGTTAAAGATATTAAGATTTGCACTGGGTGTGATGAGGGTGGACAGGATTAGGAATAAGTATATTAAAGGTCAGCCCAGGTTGGAAGGTTTGGAGACAAAGCCAGAGAGGCAAGATTACGTTGGTTTGGACATGTGCTGAGGAGGGATGCAGAGTATATTGGGAAAAAGATGCTAAGGATGAAGCTGCCAGGTAACAGGAAAAGAGGAAGGCCTAAGATAAGGTTTATGGATGTGGTGAGAGAGGACATGCAGGTGGTTGGTGTGACAGAGCAAGACGCAGAGGACAGGAAGAAATGGAAACAGATGATCTGCTGTGGCGACCCCTAACGGAAGCAGCCGAAAAAAGAAGAAGAAGAAGCAAATGAGCAAACTGATTTAAACAAATTAACCAGTAAAAAGCTAAAAACTGAGCCCTGTTTCAGCAGTTTTCAATCAGACAAGTTCTAACTGCACACTCCTGCCACTAGGGTGCAGGGGAACCTTCTCCAAAAAAAGATGGTCTGGGTTAGTGCTCAAGTTATACAAACAAAGCTAGATTCAGCAGGTCTGAATTTAGTCTATGCTACAGCAATCAAGGCATACCATTTTCAGAAAGAAACAGTTCAAATAAGCAGGCACATTAAGCCTTAACCAGAAACTCCCATCTCAAAAGGGCAGAATCTACTCTCGCCTTCCACAAGAGTGCAGACCACACCTTCTTAGCGTAAAATAACTGGCCCAAAGCCCAAGTGCTTAAACCAGAACTAATACACTCTTAGAATTACACTCATTAAGCCTTCAATAAGCAACTCCCAACTTAGCAGGATGTAAGCTACCTGTCCTCCCAAAACAGTGCAGACCACAAACCTTCTTAATGTAAAACAACTGGTTTGAAGTCCAAGTGCTTCAAACAAAAGCTTAGAATAACAGTTACAATTTAATCAGGCTACTAATAAGCAGTAATAAATCAGCAGAATAAATGCAATAAAGTAGGAAGAAACACAAATACAGTAAAAGCAGATGAATAAAGTGCAATTTTGTTATATAACAATAGAAAACGAGCAAACTGATTTAAACAAATTATCCAATTAACCAGTAAAAAAGCTCAAAACTGAGCCCTGTTCCAGCAGTCTTCAATCAGACAAGTTCTAACTACACACTCCTGCTACTAGGGTGCAGGGAAACCTTCTCCAAATAAAGATGGCCTGGATTAGTGCTCAAGTTATACAAACAAAGCTATATTCAGCATGCCTGAATCTAGTCTATGCTACAGCAAACAAGGTGCACCAAATTTCAGAAAGAAACAGTTCAAATAAGCAGCCACAATAATCCTTTAACCAGAAATTCCCAGCTCAGAAGGGCAGAATCTAACCTCTCCTCCCACAAGAGAGCAGACCACAATCCTTCTTAATGTAAAATAACTGGCCTGAAGCACAAGTGCTTAAACCAGAACTAATACACCTTTAGAATACAGACACTGAGCCTAAAATCAGCAATTCCAAATTTAGAAGAATGTACGCTACCTGTCCTGGCACAACAGTGCAGACCACAAACCTTCTTAACTGGTCTGAAGCCCATGTGCTTAAACCGAAAGGCTTACAATAACAGTTACAATTTAATCAGACTACTACCAAGCAGTAATAAATAGCATGCTTTCAACATTCAAAACACTTTCCCCTTGTTACAGTAAGATACAAGGGCAAGAATTAAATATGACTTACATAAGACCTTTGAAAAACAAGCAGAAAATATAGATTTTGCATGATTAAGGCAAAAATATAAAAAAGCCAAAAAACTATAGCTGAGATTCAGAAACATGCCTATCACAATTGCATTAAAGCTACCATAAGTATGCCTTGTAGCACAATGTAGCCCAATAGTAATTATCAATTAAATAGCATGAATATTGCAGGCCAAGCCATTACTAATTAAAAAAAAAACATATATAGAAATAGCTGGATCATTGGAGAGGAAAGAGAGAAGTAGCGAGCAAGTAGCAGGTACACGTCCAAGAGTATACATAGCAAAACTACAAGAATGTGTGGAAGCCATGACAAATAACCTACAACAATGTTTATATTTGTATTATTTTAAATGGGGGGAAATGGCTACATAGGAAAGTAGGACTGGGGTACAGCAAGGGGTCACTTTTGAAGGGAAATTGGCTAATCTTAAAATGGCCTAAAAGGGTAGCTAGTCTAGTATGTATCTATGAACCTACAAAAGAGGAAAATACACAAGGAAACAGTGTGGAGGTGCAGAGGTAAGAAATGGAGAGGAGAGAGATTGGAAGGGCTTACTTTTTTTTCTGGGACAAGCACCCATTTATTTATTTATTTATTTTTTTTTATAGAATAGGAAAAATGGAAAAGAGTTTAAGGGCTAGGCAGGAGGAGTGTAAAAAGGGTAGAGGTTTGGGAGCAGTGACACACAAATAAACATAAAACAGGAACACAAAGACTAGTGGTGAGGTCCTGATATGCCTGGTGGTAGTTTGAAATTAGAATTATACAAGCAAAGCGAAGGCATTGGTGATGGGGAAGACTGGGCAACAAACAGGGGATTGAGGTGACACATAAGGGAAGGAAAAAACAGAATGGGGTATAGGGGTAGTATAACCTTCCTGTTTCCACACTGTCTATAGTAGACTAAGGAGAAGCCATTCATCCCCAAACCGTCCTCCCCACTGACCTCACCTCAGGGGGTAAAGGCAGATCAAGGTAGAGGTGTGACTGTTCAAGCCACATGAGGACCCTTTCAAGGTGGCCAGTCTGGTCTTCCAGCTGCCAGACCACCAACAACTCCCACTTTCATCAGCTCACAAAATGTGATAAACTATCAACCTCTGGCAGTACCATTGGTGGGAATAATAGCATCCAGTTAATGACTGCCAGTGCCCACAAGTGATATATACAGGCTGTCTTCCTTTTCACACCAAGCAAGGAGGTAATCCTGTAGACAGGTTGACTACTGGAATAGAAGAACAGGCCTGATGGGGTTGGGGACATAGGCCACATCGATGACACAGCCATGGCAGCCATTGCAGAATATGGAATCATAAATGGATATATATATATATATATATATATATATATATATATATATATATATATATATATAACAACAAACATCAAACCAGTTATATCAAATGAAGAACAGAAACAAAGAGAGTGGGAGACAGAGAATAAAAAAAGAAAGATATTTACTATTATTTATGTGGTATATGTCCTAATAGACTGCTATGCAGATATGTACTACACAAGTAGAACTGTTATGGAGACACTTAATATAGTTCTACCTGCTTGCATTATCCCAAGGGCCTATAGTAGGATGTGCAGATAGGTGTGTGGTGTACTCAGTTCCTACAGCCATGATTGTGTGTGAAGGTGCTGATGAGACATTGGTGGTATAAGGTTGGACTGTGGTGCAGTTCCTATCTAGTGTGTGGACTTATAGCGTTATGGACCCCCTGCAGGCACTGTACATGATGAAAGATGTATGCAGCAATGCACATGACATGGCTGTAGCATGACAAGCACATGTTTGTAGGTGAAGTATGAGCAGCAACATATGTTGGACTGATGAAGTCAAGAGGACACAACTCTCCTCCTAAAAAAATGCTTTTCTTCCAAACTGTACCCTGCATTAGTCAAACATCCAAAATGTCCCCTCCCTTACACAACAATTACCTCCCCCCAAGACACACATGTGCACAAACGCTCACACACACACACACACACACACACACACACACACACACACACACACACACACACACACACACACATCATCTATGTCATGAGTTAGGCTGTGTGCACAGGTCATGGCTATCCATCATGTCAGTGACCAGTAGAAGCATGGCAATAGGAAAGATGACCATCATCTCTAAAGGAATACATGCATGTTTAACCTGTGACCATATAATGTATTCTGCTTGGGACCTGAAAAACAGAACACTTATAAGTACAAAGCTATTGTTTTACTCTCCTAACAAATGGTAAATCATAATACACTTACTGCCCTAACTCTTCATAATATATCCAAACAGTATGTAACTTCACTTGAAAAATATGAAAGCGACACAGTGGTAATCTGAAGATTGCAACAAAATGATATCACTTCTACAAGTTCAGACTTTGGCAGTGGGCACACATAACAGGCCATAAGTAGTATTAAGGAATCCTACTGAACTTGAATTTGTGTAAAGCCTATACAACCCTTCATTGGAGAGCTGCTTCATTTTTCTCTGGAATATGACAGCATTCTCCATGATCACTGCCTGAGCTAAAAACAAGAAAAACAATATGGAGATCCTCAAGTAAATGCCCAGTACAATCAGAATTGCTTATAAGATAAATAATGGGACCATGGAAAGAAACACTTGCAATACATCTTCTTAGGGGCCTTTACTCCAAACTTTTTTTTCACACAAACTAAGAAGGTGAAAATGGTATTTCCACAGGCTGTGGCAGTGGTGTTGCCACTACTCACCAGACTGGGGTATGTCAGTGGCATCAGACAGTATCCACCAAAACTATGACAGGCATCCACTTTATACTGGGATTCCTCACAGGATTCCCCTGTCAGGTGTTTTTGGTGGTCCCTGTGCTGCAGGAGCAGAAAGACTTTGCTTTCCTTGCTGCACCACCTGACTGCTTGCCAACATCATTGCCATTGGAAGCCATGGTCATTCACCATGTCACAGTCCAGAGAACTGTGGTAGCCTTCTTATGGTCAGTTGGCATGTGTCATGAAACATCGGTGGGTATAGTTAGCAACCACAGTCACAGTACCGTGATTGCTTAGCATAGATATAGATAGCATGGCATGATGGTGTTAGGACATGAACACTGGCATGGAAAATGTGTACAAGCTTCATGTTGCCTAACTGCCTGATAGCAGTTTAGCTCTTTAGCCCCTCTGTAGGCTACATACATAAATTATATTTCCACATGTTGCCGCAGGGGTTCTTTATCAGCCTGTGCATGCTCATTGCACATTGCAGTGGCACATGCGACTGAATGTAGGTGAGAGACCCTCTTAGCACAGCATTTGTAATTGCTGCTATAAGAACATGTATTTCTGGAACATTCATTATACTATACCTTATTACTGTAAGTACCATGGTAGAAGCTTCCAGATTTTGTGATATAAGTTGTCACATTTGCCTTAGGCCTCATCGTTTTCTGAAAGATTACATTATAGCAACAAAGCAAGCACTGTTGCAAATTTCTAATAAAGATTTCTACATGTACCAGCTGTCTCTGAAAGGTAAGTGTGCAGAAAATGCTATTGTTATTAGTTTTTACTCATGTTACATTTCAAGACATCCTTGACACATTGCTACAGCAGTGTTTGCTTATGTTGCTGTCTCAAGATACAAAGTAGGATATGCCCCCTGTGCTGGGAAGTGTTACCTTAATTAATGGTCTACTGCCATGGCAGGACAAATGGTGGGATAAAAATGGGAGTTACAGGCTAACTTCTACTTTATTTTTGAATGTTCTGTGTACTGCTACCGTCCATGCCTACCTGTAGGCGAATGAGTGAGTGTTCAGCCTAATGCTTACTGGTATACCAGTTGTCTGAGGCCTTGGACAGTGTTGAAATTAGAACAGAAGTTGCTACAGTACCACTTCTGTTGTGTTGTTTTGAGAGGTGGGAATGTGCGATGTGTTTATTACTCAGTGAGACACAACACTTGATATGCGCCATTATTCTAAGAGTTGTGCAAGTTGCTGTGAGTGTTGTAGTGTGGATTGTGTGTGTGTGTGTTGAGTGGTTGCTGGGGAACAGATAGCACTATAAAAAGTAAAGTATATACTGTGGTACTTTATGCAGCAGCCATGCAGGCCTTCATTGTTAATGCTGTGCTCCTACACAACCCACTTTCTCCCACACTAACATACACATACCACATATGTTGTTTAATTGTCTGGGGTACTACTGAATTTATTGTGCATTGGCAGCCTACAAAGTGATGTCTATCATGTATGCTTTACTGTAAGAATCCAAACAATTCTTCCATGCACACATCTTTTTCAGCTCATTGAAACATCATTCAAGGGTATGTTTTCTCCATGGCCTGTGTAAAACTTAGGATCTCGCCTGTGGCATAATGTGACAGGGTATTAAATCTCATGATTGTGCTACTTCAAGTGTGTGTATTTGTTCGGGGGAGAGTTGGGTGTACACACACACCCATGTTTAGGGATATTTGTAAATGCAATGCCCTTCACTAACTAAATTGGCTCGAACTTCCCAACCATCTTACCTATATTCAACTTACTCATGCCCATAAACTCATCTTTAATCCCTCCATCTTCCCCTCTTTTGCCTCCTCCTTCAAAATGCACCCACCAACAGACTTCTAAGATCCAATAACCAGAATTTGCTTGAACTGCACAAGCCTGCCTTTCCTCCAGGCAAACACCTACTATCCTTTTCCCTAGCTCGCCTCTGGAACTCCCCGCAGCCTCTTATTCGTACTACAGACAACCACTCTACTTTTAAGACCCTGCTTCATTCCCATCTCAAAACCCTCTGGGAATGTTCCTGCTCTCATCCCACATGACTCACCTCTTTTTTCCATTTCTCACAATCCTTTACTTCTCTCTTCTCTTCATCACACTGAGCGTCTCTGACTACCATCTTCATGTTTCTCATTTACTCCTACTCTTGCTCTATTTTTTTCTTATTGTCCCATTCTTCTTATATTCAACAATTAACACCTCTTATCCCCCATCCTACTTACTCTGTTAAGATGTCATGTAAAACTGTAATGCCATCCCTGTGTTATTTCATATTGTAACAAATCTAACAGGAACAGTCACCAATGGATTTTTCGTATTTTAATTGACCTACTTATGTGTGTTTGTGTGCGTGTAATTTTACCTTTTACTTTTTTAACTGAATTTTCATTGCAATCATAGATTTTTTTATTATGTTATGTAATACTATAATTCTTCAATAGTATTACATAAATGTAAATGCATTGTCTGCACATTACATTGCTGTTCATGGAGCTTTTCTCTCCAGGACTCCATTGAAAACAGGCTCTTCTTGGCTCAATGGACTATCCCGGTAAACAAACTGTAAAATAAATAAATAAATAAATAAAATAAATAAATAACTGATTCCATATGTTTGACTACAGGGCTTATGCACCTACAGATGCCAGCAGCACTGCCATATAATGACATTTGTGTGTCCTCTATCATCCTCAGAGTAAGTGTTGACACCTATTCCAGGAACCTAATGTTCACAAGAGGCACTCAGGTTCCAAGTGCTCAAAAAGCACTTTGTCGAACCAAAGGTTTCAAGTGCTGTGTAGTTGGCTAGTCTGCTGCTTATGTTCAAACTTTAAAATGAGTTCAAGCAAGCAGCTGTGGGGTAGAAGCGGGGGGGGGGGCTTTAGGGTTAGGGAGCAAGAGGAGTATTTTAGGGTTAGTGTTAGGGAGCAGTAAGGAAGTTTTAGGATTGGGGTGGGAAGAGAGATTTAGGGTTAGAGAGCAATTATGGAATTTAGGTTTAGTGAGGGGGCTGGAGTTTTAGGTGTAAGAAGGTAGGAGTTTAAGGTTAGGGAATGGTTGGGGAGTTTAGATTGTTGGAGAGGGGCTGGAATTTAGCTTTAGGAAGCAATTGGGGATTTTAGGGTTAGTGAGGATGATTAGAAGTTTAGGATAAGGGACCAAGGAGTCAAGTTGGGAACTGAGTGAGAGATTTAGGTTTAGGGTTCAGGTTCTGGTAGGGCTATGTAGTTTATAGGATCAGATGTTGGAAAGGCTATGTAGAAATGGGAGATAAGACTAGTGGGCACTAGAGTACTTGCTTTCTTTAGCAAATGGCGGGGAGCAGGCTTACACTGAGCAAATAGCATGTAAGCACCTGTAGTAGCCCCATATGGTTTACATACCATGAGAGTGCACACACACTACACCTAACCAAGGAATCCACATTTACATGTGTGTAGCCACTCTTACTTACTGCATTGACACATAGTTCATACCACATCTGCCCTGTAGACTTTGTTGATGAGCAGGTTTATGTTAGCTTTGACTATGACATTTCTCACAGGTGTATTTGCTTTCAGTTTCAGATAGTCATGCCACAACATGGGAAGAAAAGGAAATGCTCATTCACCCATGCATAGGTTCATAGGTTTATCAGTGTTTACTGGGCTAACAACCACGAGGGCCTTTTTAAGCCTAGTCATGTATCCCAAATCTCTGATAAGGTCTGATACCCTTGATAAGTGCAAGCAGGGGCTTGGGAGATGAAACATTTACAAACAAGGGCCTGGGAGATGAATCATTTACATGTTGCTGGTGTCCATTAGAGACATAGGGGCCAAGCCAGGGATAAATTTCCTGTTCCTCATCCACTTGTCCAAGTTGCACTTGAATTGGGCTAGGGAGGAACTCTGCTTCACATGGATGGAGAGCCTGTTCCAGAGACTGGGCAGTCTCTGGGATACATACCTGTCTCTTCAGCAGATGCTATTTATTTCACAGGCAAGGTTTAAGTCTTTAGAATGCGTAATTCTAGTTATGTTTGTTTTGTGAATATGCAGGAGCTCCATCAGAATGGAGTCTGACAATTCCCTGTATGCCAGGCATAGATCTCCCCTCAAAAGCCAGTAGGAGACAGAATACAGGGATAGGGCCTTCAGGCAGTCTACATAGGACATTTTACTTAATCCCTGTAGTCTTTAAGTGAGGAACCTCTATGGATGTTCCAATTGTTGGATATGCTTAGTTAGATACATACCAAAGGGGGTGTTGTACTCAATGATAGGTCTGATGAATGCCAAATACAGTGGAACAATGACTTCCTTGGACTTAGAAGTCATGCTTTGTTTATAAGTTGTTTATAAGTTGCGCTACATAGAATGATTTCCTCACTACAGCAGACATATGATGGTCAAAGGCTAGACTACTGTCTATGTGTTTCCCTAAGTCACTGACTACTGGGTAAACTCTAAGGGGTGTGCCATCGATATGATAGTTACCAGGGGTGGTGACTTCCCAAAGGATACTATTATGCATTTCTTGACATTTTAGTCCATGGCTCTGGCGCCAGTTGTTTGTTTGTGTCAGCCCCTCCTGGAGAACACTTGTGTTAGTGTGAGATTCAATGACAGCTCCTAATTTGTAATCATCTGTAAATTTAGTCAGCCAGAGACCACTGACATTGGCCTTAACTTCTGAGAAGTAAATGCCAAATAGGAGCGGTCCAAGTGCTGATCCCTGAAGGACTCTACCTGTGATTGGCCTCTTTGTAGAGGTGGACTCCCCAATTCTAACTTCCTGGGTCATGTCTGTGAGCCAGTTGGCTATCCACTGGGTGATATACAAATTTGTACCTAACCTCTTGATTGCTCTATTGGGATATTGTGTTAAATGCCTTGCCTAGGTCAAGGTAGGCAGTGTGAACCATTTTGCCCTCATCCATCGCTTTGTTGGCCTTCTCAAAGAAGTCCAACAGGTTCAGTAGGCATGATCTGCCCTTGACAAGACCAAACTGGGTTGGGTCCAGTGTCTGGAGGTTTACTACAACACTACTGATCATTTCAATGATAATTCTTTCCTCAGAGAATGATATTCTGCTTAAGGTCCTTTAGCTCCATGGTTGATAGATAATTAGGCAGAAAACATCCGACCAAGCCTTTCACAAGCACGCCTAGTGGGATGTGACTGTTGACATAAATACCGTTGTTGGTCAGAATAGAATCTATGATTAGGTCTGATAATGGGTCACCCACATGATCAGTGCCACAAGAAATGGAGCAGCTCACCTGACACAGGACTAGAGCATCACAGGAGGTAGTTCACTGATCGAGCTACCACTGACAGAGATAAGAAATTCTTGGCATCTTTGCATAAGGGTCCAAACAGTGCCACCACCCATGGTAGAGTAATTGACCATTAGTGCAAAGATAAGCAGACCCCCATACATATCTGTTGATGATGCCCCAGGTGAGTATCTCTTGACATGGACAGCTATCTGCCATAGTAATTCAGTTTATGGGTTAGGAGAATGTACAAGCATGGGGCCTTTGTTTTACAGGAACTTTGGTTGTTCAAGTTCAGAGGCCGCTTTCCCAAGGTACATTACCTATTTTTTTGTGACACTTTATTATATAATTTTAGTTTATTCACATGTCTGCAGCCCTGTATTATTAGTTTATTCACAGGGCTGCAGCTATTTGCAAAGTTTTCTCACTTAGTTTGGGTGAACACTTTTGGTGCTTTCACATTTGTGTTTTCAGGATCATCCACCATAGATATATGTCTGCTTGATGTTGGGGGACTGCATGGTTCTGATGATGTTGACAACCAAATCCCGAAACATTTTGGGGTCCCAATGAAAGAGTAGACTTGGGTAATGCGCTGGCTACAACCCTGCAACATTCCAGGAACACACATTGTATACTTGTGCAACTCACACCACAAATACTGAATGATACCCATAAACAGGAAAATGTAAACATATCAGCAAATTAAGGGATGTGATCTCATCACTTGTGGTAAATCATCCTTGGTTACTGAAAACTCCATAGAGAAGCAAAATGACAGCAGGGAACAGCATGCTGATGGCTGAATAAGTAAATGGATAGCATTCACCTCCCATGCTAATTGTTTCCATGTTTTGCTACAAAGCTTTTGTGCAGGCCATAATACACATACAGGCAGATACCAACACAAGCATTGCTGAGCTGGCCTGGGTTACATGCGGTCTGTGTGTTGACATAACAGAGTACATAGGCCACATATGCAAAATCATGGACATGTAGCATAGGGAATTTGCCTAAAATAGATGCCCCTATATGGCCATCCATCCTGGTCAATGCATTTCATAGAATGCTAAGGAAGAGGAAGGCCCAGCCTGAACAAGCCGTTCCATGGTCTCCACTCTAACATAGGATCATAGGAAGTTACTAGGCTATTGGTCCTGAGGCCCTTATAAGCACAGCTAAGAGTTTAGCCAATGTTTAGCCAAGTCAGCACCTGATGCCCCGGTCCAGCAGGGACAGAGGTGGAATCCCAGGGGTGTATTTTCTGTTTCCCCATCTAGTTATCCAGGTTGCACTTAAAAAAGGATAATGAGGTTCTCTGCTTGACATGGAGAGGGAGTCTATTCCACAGATGGGGAGTCTTTGGGACACAAACCTGTCCCCCCAACAACTTCTATTGATGTCACAGACCAGGTTGAGATCGCACGTGCAGGTTACTTGAGTGGAGCTTGTCTTGTGGATATGAGCAGTCCCATCAACATCCAGTGTTAAAGGTGCTATGTTGCAATGTGAATGTGCACAACAGATGGACTGTTTGTGCCAGGTCCACATGAAGCATTAGATGGCATTCACAGTCATAGAGAATTCGATTCGCTTAGCATGGTATGGATGCTGCCAATGACATTCATGGTAGATGGAGCCCCTATAGACAGGGACGTGCATGGTTAGTGCATACTCCTTCTCTTGGTATCCTGGACCTGTCCATCAAGATCCCAACACAATGCTGCAACATCTGTTGAGCCTTTATCCCAGTAAAGACACACTCGGACATCTGTACTGCACACCACCACAGACTCACACAGCAGGGGTGAAAGTATCCTCTCCATGGTCAGTTTGTTGCATTCTCTCAACTCTGCTAGATTTGTCTAACACAGGCATAAACACACACCCACACACACACACACACACACACACACACACACACACACACACACACACACACACACACACACACACAAAAAACGATAACACTGCCCATTGGTGATAGGTGTCACTATGGCCACCTCACTTGTACATATGATGATAACCGTGCCCTACCTCAGTACTCTATTACTATGGTGTAAGCTGAAGCACAGTGTAACCAGGCTGTACATGTTATAGAATACCCTAGGTGTAGGTTTACATCCATATTTGTTTCATGTTTTGTATAATGCTTTAATCTGGCCCATAATTATGAACCAGATGCTGCCTATTAGACAGTGCCATGGCATACTGCACCTGCTGTTTTTTAGCATAGTCAGCAACTGTAACAGTCTCCTCCACAAGCACTTTATCAGGCACCTCTTCTGCTGCTGAGTCAGATACTGTTGTTTGACATTGTGCAGACAGCAACTGTTTTACTGCAAATTGCAGGGTCATACTGCAGGACAATGCCAAATACATCCAGACTTTGGAAATGGGTATTAAGTAGACCAAACCCGTACTCAGCATTGACAGGAACCAGTGACATCTCCTCCATGGTGTAGGAGTTTCTAATAGTGTCATTAGCCATGGCTCCAGGGCATATCTACCATCACAAACAAGATGTGCAAGGGAGAAATTACCCCACACAAACTGCTGCTATAAGTCACATGTAACCCATATGTGGGAGTCACTGGCAATGCCTGGGTGGCTTGCAGACTCATTGTACATTACAGACTGCCTGGAACTTGACAGAGTGGAACCCTTTAGTGTTAATGCACCTGTGTTTTTACTCCCCAGGTGGAGCCTTTACTGCAAAGTGTGTGCAATCTATTGCCCCAGAATCTCAGTGAAATGGGCTATAGCAAAAAAACTGGCATGATGATAGTTATCTACTCTGTGATATATGGAAACCGCCATGTTATCCCTTACAGGCTGCAGCATGAACTGAGTAACTGATGAAGTATTCCTGAAATGAATACCTGGGATACACCCATACTGTCCCAATTGATCTCTGAAAGATCCTTATAGCTAGTATTCTCAAAGCCACACATACATTTGTACATCCATTTGTATCTACAAGAATATATATTCCACACATTCTTTGTGCCTGCATATAAGGGGAACACATTTCAACCTGCTCCTGCCTGATGCCTTTGTCCACAAGTACGGATCCATACTTTCTGTATCTTGGGATGGCATGATATGGTAGGCATGGATGAATGACTCAGCACCACTAAGGATAATGATGCACAACACTGGGGCTAATGACAGCAATAACAGCCTCTTGAATATGCAGATTTATTAGTGTGTCTCCTGTAACTTTATGTTTTACCTGTAGTCAATACCGCTGGAGCTAGCATCTCTTGGCATACGATATATACCATTCCAAATCACTGCTCCACATGTTTGACTTTCATCTGCATTCCTATTTGCCTTTATTTTAATACTGCTGCTCATTTCTGCATCATTAAGCAGCTATTTGTACATTATGTAAATTGCAGAATTTCTTATATTTCTGTAGCTATGCTCACATTGTCTCCGAATCAACCCCACCTGGTGCATGGCCGTCCACTCCAAGCAAAATCACTTCAGTGACACAAAAGCTGTTTCTGAATCCCAGCCTACATCTTCTTTATTCTAAATAAATGAAATAAAGCAGTGCAAAGAAGCAAGATTCTCTACCAAAAATGGAAGACGTTTTAGGGAAAGCTTAGGTACTTCTGGAAAGATGCAGAGTCTCTCTCCATTGCAGAAGGAAAGACAATTAAAAAAAACCATTCTCCCCATACTAGGTACAGGAGAGTTTCACAACTTAGATAAAAAGATCATAATCTGGATTTTGAAGTCAAATGACTTCTGATTTATTCCCACCTGCCCATAGTACTAACATCTTCACCTAAACTTTGGATTCAGAAATAAATCTGAAACTTCTTGACCTAGATGTTTGCATATAAAAACAACCCAGGCAAGACTTTATTCTGAACAACTGACACTCAAACTATCCATTACATAACTAAGCCGCTTCCAATATTTTAAACCAGTTCTTGTCCCTTCATACTTTTGTATATGCAAAGAATACATAATCACACTATTATCCAAGAAAAACATCTCCTGTATTTCTTAACCACAACATTTCCCAGATTTAAAAGTAGGAAATCTCAGATGCTGCCTCACAGATAGCAGAATCTAGTGTGGTCAGTGAACTGATATGCACCATGGCAATTACAAACACGGATGGACTAGTAGCTCAGTATGGTCTTTTATAACTTTGTCTTTCATAGTACGAACCAAAGAATATTTAACTGTGCCATAATATTTAGATCAAACTGAAGTCCTTGACATAGTCAGTCAAAAACTCCTGCTAAATTCCCCAAAAGGGATTGATTTGGTGAAGGGCCACTACATCATTGCCATGACTAACTACTGCATAGGCAAAGTTTGGATCAATTTGTCTGATTTTCATACTCTAAATGCAGCAGCACCCAAAGATGTGTCCTTTGATGGCTCTTGTTCATTCTTTCATAAATGCTGCACTAAATGCTATACCTAACATCATTATGCTGTTTTATACTGATGACTACAGGGTGCCTGTATGCATGGTGAAAGTCTAGCAGCCTAATACCAAACACATGCAGAGTATACTTTAGAATAACATTTTTTTATCATTTAAGTAATACCCAGCTAAACGGCAACATGCAAAAAACAAAATGCATATTTTTTGGTACACACTTAAGGCTGTGAGTGGTTTCACATACCTAGCGCCTAAATATCCAGCAGGTCTAAACTTTAAATACCTCAGTATCTGACTTGATCCTAGACTCACTGAAAACCACATGGCTTCATTGTTTTTTCAGGTTTGGTGAACAAGCTCAAAGCCTATTGGCTATTAAAGAACTTAATACCTCTGACCCTATGTTGAAACTTATGGATGCCCATGATTTTTTTTTTTTTGACATGGAGTTTAACTGAGATGGGGCTTTACTACAAAAGGGTAGAACATCTGAGATACAGAGTTGTCATCTTTCAGGATATGATTAACATTAATTTCCACTGAGGCTGTATATTGTCTTGCATACAAGTAAGTGCAGATATCCTCTAATGCTCTGTTTGTCGGGTATTGGTATCCTGTAAAAAATGGTAAGATGGAGGGCAGAGACAGAGGTGTGGTCTTTGGCTGTAAGACAAACACTGAATCCCTTTGATTCTCAGGAATATGTGTACCTTTTCCAATTGTACCAGCTGGTATGTGAGCAGGTTAAAGAACAACATACGGAATTTTATAACTGGCTAGATAAGAGCTGCATACAGGTGCCAATTACCTACCTGCCATTGCACGTGATCCCATGGATGGAAAGTTGTGCGATTCCAAATGCTAACACTAGTTGCTTTATATATACTACATGAAAAGTCTTTATTTACAAGGTCTCCAAGGTCTTTTTCTGTTTTGTCAGCTTTTGTTGCTGTTACCCTCAGAACCTCTTACAGCAAGAAATCTGGACAAAGGCATAAACAAAAGTGGGACAAAGGCCCAATAATAGGGACACATTTTAAATACTGCTCTTACAAACTTAGAAAGTTGATAGAATAACAGGTTATCCATTAGCATTTTCTAAAGGGTATAAAGTCTGAAACTCAAATGTCTGTCATTATTTTCTAACCTCAGTCTTTAATGATTTGCCACTAATTTGCCAGAAAACCACAATTTTATGAAAAACAGACCAAAATATGAAGCAAAAAGCAAGACATTCTGCAAAAATCTGTACAGTTAAGAGGTATGCAGGGGGCTGTTCTTGACTTGCCCTGTCTACAAAATGGAATGCTCTTGGTAATGTTAAATTTGATTTGACAACAGGTTTCCCTGACAAGCTTCACTTACAATACTACTAATAAATCAGTCTCCTAATGCTTAACCAAAATCCCATGAAATAGTCCATCAGTTCGGCTGCATACTCTGATTGTAGAGATTTATATAAAATCCTTCTACTTGTATCGATTCAAATTTGAAATGTCCCTTTAATATTTTACCACTTTGCTTGTAGCTTTTATCATTTCGTTTCAATACTCATACCAAATTCTGAAATAACTCATACAAAGAAACACTCAACAAGCTGAGAAATATGATCATGTTCTTATCTTCTAAAATGCTATTCTCTATGACTACTGTTAATTTATCTGCCTATGTATGATAATCCCGTTTCCATGTCTGGTTGAAATTCATTGAGTCTGATTCATCATGCTGCAGGAGAAATGCTTTAGTTACCCTTTTCCCCTTTTTTCTTTGATATACTGTACTAAATGAGGGGGGAAAGCATGTTTTGTTATTTAACATTATACAAAACAGATTTATGTTTTCTAACACTACACAAAGCAGGTTTTCTTATCTAACACTACATAAAAGAGGTTTTGTTATCTAGCAGTACACAAAGCAGGTTTTGTTACCTAACACTATACCAAGCATATTTTGTTATGTAACACTACACCGCAAAGCTTGTTTTATCTAACACTACACAAAATAGGTTTTAGCTAACACTACACTAACCAGAAAACACCAACCACTACAACAGAAAACCATTAAGACCCATAACAACGAACAGATTGGGAGCTGTATCTAATGTCCAATTTAATGCTTAAAAATAAAAGAAAACAGATTGAGTGCTTTCATCCATTAGAAATTCACCAGAACAGTCAGTAATGTCAGAATGAAGATTTAAAGTAGCAATCGCCAGCACTTAATTCAAACCAATTCACTCTTGCTAATTGAATAATTCCAAGCCATTAGCCACTTTTAAAGCCCCATATCCTCAAATACAAGATGTACAGCCATCACATTTTACATAAAGCTTCATCACTTTCATATATGTTTACACTTTATATCCATTTTATGAAAACAAATTTAATAATGAAGTTTTAACTGATTTACTATTGCATTATTTATTATTTAAAATTTCAACAAAATAAAAGGTGTGGAAATGAGCAATCCCAAACCACTTTAATCAAGATACCAGTAAGCCCTTTCTCCTACATAAGACTTTTTCAAACTCACATACATTTCTTTGACCCAGCTTTTAAAACACAGGAAAAAGTCACATGACATAACAAATCACATGACCTAAAAAGCATTTAATTTTACCTGCCAAGAACATTCTCTCCCTCTCTTGTAATGTTTAGCCAATACATTTTTTTAATTACCAATACTCACTGCATGTTTATGATTATATATACATCTGAATATCTTGCTAGACGTACTCTCTACATAAAAAGCAGGGCATGACATGCATTTCACTAAGTAAACCACAAATCTAGATTTACACGTGTAACAACCCATTAAGATAATGTTAATATTATTAATTAAAATCTCTTGTACTCCCAAAAATTATCACAGAAATTACAACTAAAACATTTGTACATCCCTGTTTTGTTTACAATAACATTACCAGGGGCTTTTGACTTAGCTTAAAAGAAGTTTTTAAAACTTTTCCCTCTCTTTTGTACAAAAAACGGGCAGTCTTCCAATACTTCTTTCAAATCAGGATTATTACTAACGATCATAGAAATTAGGAGAATATAAGTTTATTGAGTTTGTAAACTATTTAGATACTATTAGTTCATTTTTTAAAATTCACTACTAATCAACAGTTAGAAAATATTAATTTTCTAGATGTCATTGTTTATAAAGAACATGATTCCTTATATATCAACATTTATAAAAGATCTGTTTAGAATAATTTATATTTGTACTACACTGGTATGCACTCCATAAAGATGAAAAATAATATTGTCAAAGGCCAGTTATTAATTGCTAGTACTCTTGGTGCAGCGGTAGCGTTGTTGCCTCACAGCAAGAGGTTCTCCCATTCGATTCTCAGCTGGAGTGCGGGGAGTGTCTTCTGTATGGAGTCTGCATGTCCTCCCCGCGGTTGGATGGCATTAGAAAGGCATGCGTAAATGGGCGTGCCTTCGTTGGAAGGTTGGACGTCGAGCTGGCACCTCAGTGTTCGTAAAAATCTACTGTCAATCATTAGTGGACCGGAGTTCCGCTGTGGCGACCCCTAACCGGGAAAAGCCGAAAGACAAACAACAACTCTTAGAAAGAATGATGATGATTTTGTTTATGAAAGCTCTAATATTATTTAGAACTTTGCTAGTAGAGGTTGTCCTGGAAAAGTATTTTCAGAGACTCTGAGTGAAGTCTCTGAAATAAAAAAAAGGAATACAAAAATCTAGGGCTAAAACTGCTAGCACAGATTTTAGAATTTCTATGTTAGTTAGTAATAGTGTAGATGCCTTGAAAATAAAAAGAATTATTTTGAACAATTGGAAAACATTCAATCATAATCCTGATTTGAAAGAAGTATTGGGAGACTGCCCCCTTTTTTTTACAAAAGAGAGGGAAGAGTTTTAAAAACCTCTTTCAGGCTAAGTTAAAAAACCTAGTAATGTTATTGTAAACAAAACCGGGATGTACAAATGTTTTAGTTGTAATTTCTGTGCTTATCTTTTTTTGGGAGTGAAAGAGATTTTAGTTAATAATATTAACATTGTCTTAAAGGGTTGTTAAATATGTAAAGCTAGACTTGTGGTTTACTTAGTGAAATGCATGTCATGCCCTGCTTTTTATGTAGGGCGTACTTCTAGAGATGTATCCAAATGTATATACGAACATAAATATGCAGTGAGTATTGATGATGAAAAAATGCATTGGCTAAAAATTACAAGCGAGGGAAATGAAGAGTGAATTTTAAATTTCTTGTATTAGATGAGATACAGGGATATGAAAAGTTATTCAATACTGAACATGAACTAGGGTGGAGAGAATATTCTCGGCAGGTAAAATTAAATGCTTGCCATCCACCAAAACTTAATAATAGGGAAAACTTTGTTGCTTTTTTAAAAAAGAAAAAGTTAAAGCATTAATATTTTTATGTGTGCTTTAAGTTATATCATGTGATTTATGCATGTCATGTGATTTTTTTTTTAGGTCATATAATTCTTTATGCCATGTGACTTTTTCTGTGTTTTAAAAGCTGGGTCAAAGAAATGTATGTCAGTTTGAAAAAGTCTTATGTAGATGAAAGCACTTACTGGTTTCTTGATTAAAGTGGTTTGGTTTGTTCATTTCTACACCTTTTATTTCATGTTTTTTTTACCTTTGGATTATTATTAATATTTACATTTTTTTCACACAGTACTATGTATTAATTGAACAAGTTTGTGTTATGTAAAATCTGATGGTTATCTAATACTACACAAAATAAGTATGAAATACCTAGTAGCATGGGTCTGTTCTTTTTATGCCAGGATTATGCTATCTATCATTGTTAGTAGCACTGCAGGACAGTAACCCCCTTTACAGATAGATTATTTAGGTTTCTGCCTAAAACTGCATTCCCCATTATATGATGAAGTCCAGCGTATATTATTCAATTAAGTTATTATTACAGCACTGATATTGCCCCCATGGTGTCTACACATTACTGGCAAGAGATATGACTCTACCTGAATTTAGTTACAGTTCTACAATCTGTCAGACATACATGCTGCTAACACATATGTTCCTCATCTGGAATAATTTGTCTGGCTATGTGTCCTGTCCTTTGCTGTGGTATCAGTATGTTCCATCCTTTGTAACATGCTGTACAGTTGGAATTCTTATTTCATACTGGAATAATTTCTGCCAGCAGACACATAACATTTGTTTGTTTGTTTGTTTGTGTCTTTCGGCTTTTCCCGACACATAACATACTTTAGTAAAATGATGATTCATCCATTTTTATTGCAATTCATTGAAAATAATTTTGTCATTGTAAAGGGGTCCTTACAGACCAATCCAGTATATTCTCTGGGATTTTTTTTTTTGCTGTGTCCAGCTGTGTTTCAGATGGCTGACACTTTTTCACATAGTTTGTTCCTATAGAATATATCATGCTACATCCTGTTCACTTTAGGCTGGTTATATAGGCATGTTAGTATATGCACTAAGTGCATTCAGTGCAAGGTTGATCTTTATTTTTAAGTGTTTTTGCCACCTGTTGTCATATATAAATGTGTCATCTCTTATATATATCTTCACTCTTTTGGAGCACATTTGTTGCACATGCTCACATTTGTCACATTTAAGGGAATTTGTATTGTGGACTAAAGGACGTTCCATGGGCTTCTGTGGATGAACAAGACTTTGTTATTTAAGTGCTGCACTTGCCTTTGCACACACATGCAGCTACATGTGCGACTCTAGACCTAGTTGGGATATTTAGTGCACAGTAGTGGTACTCTGTGCTGTATAGTTCACAAAGAAATGTCACTATTGTGTCTAGGCTTCTTTATTTCTTCTTTCCAGAGGTAGGCAGACCATCATTTCATGTGCCTAAAGTAGATATCATTTAACTCTATTTTGCCTGTTTCTGATAGTTCTCATTTATTTGTTTTATTATGTATACTTTTTTCGAGTTAGACTGCTGGAATGGCCTCCTTTGCCTTATCTTGTTTTATACTTTCTTGTTTCCCAGTCTTGTGCATATTGTAACCTTGAAATACTCTATGCTTTGTGTGCTGCTGGTGCATTTGTTTACACCTTTGTGTGTCTTTAATTACATTTCAGACAGCTGTGCACAGCACTAATCACAGCATGACAAACTGCAAGCACAGCCCAGGTTAGATCAAAATGTAACAATTACAACCAACAGTGGACACAAAAGTAATGCAAACTAGTTAAAAACAGATTGATGCTGTGTATAAATGTCGCGCCATGCTGAGTTGTACATTTTACAAGTGGAGAAGTGTGGCAAGAAGAGTGTGAGAGTCAGGTTTAACTTTGGAAATTGTTGGCATTAACACAAGGTGTTGAGAAAATAAAGCAAAAGACAATTAATGGTGAAACCGCAGAATCCAAGGAGACAGAGGGACTGAGAAAGGTAAAGGTTGTAAGATGACAGTGAGTAAGGAGAAAGAGATGCAATGTAATATACAAATGTACATGAAGCAGAAACACTGGTAACCAGTAGATTATAGTTTAATTTTTCCAAGTCTTTTAGGTTCCTAATACCGTGATGGAAATGGACCACATTCTAAAGTAAAACTATGATTAAAGTTCATGGAATCAGTATTGTTATAATCTCTGATGTTAGCAAAAGTGCTCTTTGCAGCACCCACAGTGTGCCCAAAACTGATTCCTTCTGCAATTCATATGGAGATACATGTATTGGTAGAATATCTAAATAAGGCTGTAAATTCTTTTTTTTATGAGACCCATTGCTCGTACAACTATTGGAACTGTCTGGGTATCCTTCTTCCTCACTATCTTCGTTTCTACCTGCAAATCCAGGTATTTTAAAACTTCCTGTCTCCATTTACAAAAGACACTGTAATTACTGGGCGTAGCAATTTCAATGATCAAAGCTACTTTTATCTTCTTTCCATGGAGTACTATATCTGTTTTTCTAGCATCTGTTTTTTGAATGGCTGGTAATGGAGGATCACATGTGATATAAATGTCATCATTCTCTATAATGCTTTGTGGATCACGTTTCCAATGTTTCTCATCTACTTCACTAGTTTAATGTTTGCAAAATCCCCAATGCAACAATCTTGCAACATTATTATGCCTTTCAGTATACAAGCCTTTTACCAGTATCAAACCCAGCAACAAGATCTGTGACTGTTTCCAGTTCTGTTTTACAGAACCTGCATTTGTCTGTTTCTCCCACACATTCCTGCAACACATAGGTTCACAGGTGTGTACTAGGCTAATGGCCCTGGAGCCTTTACAAGTCTAGCCCATAGGATTACCCTGGCATCGTGCCACCTGACCTTAGTTCTCAGTGCCTCATGAGATTGTTCAGATTTTTCTATACTTGGAAATATATTTATGCCTTTTCCACATTTCTTGCCTTATCATCTGAGCCTTCTCCTTATATTCTTCATTTTGTTTTTTGACACATTCATTTGCTGCCCGATTTTTGTCTACTTCTGGTTTGGTTTCCATTCCTACTTGATACTGATATGTCTCTTCTAAACTAAGCAGGAAAGTCATCTTAGATTTGTTCTCTTCATGTTTCAAAACTTTCGCTATGTTTGGGTCTCATGAAGTCAGAAGATATGTATGTAGTCCTATGATTGCAGATCTATACATGCAATCAATTTTGCGGAGGCCCATACCGCCTTCAGAATGTGGAATATATAATCTTGATATACTCTGATTTTTATATATCATTTTATAAGTGTGAAGCATCTTTCTCATTTTCATGACCAACTGATTCAATACCTTTTGGGGACAGTCAATAACCCCAGACCTGTAAGTTTGAACAGGAAGATTGGTTTATAGCTTGGACTTTTTTTCCTAGATGTCAGAGCTGTTTTTAATATTAATTTTAGTCTTCTAAAATATTTCTTACATAATTTTGTTTCCATTTGTTCATGTTTTATTGTCAATCTTTCATCAATTCCTAAATATTTATATACTCCCTCCTGCTCAGGTTCCTTTATACCACATTCCTGTCCCAGACTGATATTTTCTTGGTGCTGCAGTTTTCCTGCTTTAATGTTGCTTTTGCACATTTATCAAGACCAAATGTCATTCTTATATCATCTGAGCATATTTTGACACTTTCCAGTTGTGCTTCCAGCTCCTCATCTGATGAACTATACAGTTTTAAGTCATCCACAAAAAGAAGATAAGTCTTTACACACTGTTGTTGTCTGGAAGCCAAATTGTAACCATGACCTAATCTGTTAATAAAATAGCTCACTGGGTTAAGGGTAAGACAAAAAAGCAGCGGTGGCAAAGATCCACTCTGGAATACCTCCCTTTGAATTTTTATCCCTGGGATAATAATTTGGCCTTTATCATAGCATATCTGCAAAGTGGTTTCCCATTGTTTTGTGGACACTGTAATGTAATTAATCAATGTAGGGTATATCTTATCGTTTAATATCTCCAAGTCTTTTGGATTTCTAATACCATACTGGAAATGGACCCCATTCCTAAATCAAAGTACGATTAAAGTTCATGACATTAATATTGCTTCAGTCTTTGACATTAGCCAAAAGTGTTCCTCACATTACCTACAATATGCCTAGAACTGACTCCATCTGCAATTCACATGGAGTTACATGTATTGGTAGCATATCTAAATATGACTGTAAATTCTTTCTTATGAGACACGTTGTTCGTACTAATATTGAAACTGTTTGGGTACCCTTCTTCCTCATTGCCCTCATTTCTGCCTGCATATCCTGGTGTTTTATGACAATGTGTCTCTCTGGATGTAAGACACTGTAATCACTAGGTGTAGCAATTTCAGTGATCAATTCTAATTTTGTCTTCTTTTCATGGATTTCTCAAATCTATTTTTTGAACTGTTTGAACTGTTGGCAATGGGTGATCCCATGTAATATAAATTTCATTATTTTCTATAATGCTTTGTGGTTCATGTTTCCAGTGCTTCTGAGCTACTTTGATATTGTACTATTTCCATAATCCCCAATGCAACACTCTTGCCACATTGTTATGTCTTTCAGTATGCATGTCCTCTGCCATTTGTGTATCACTCCCAGAAACAAGATGCATAGGTCTCAACCTGCTAAGAGGCCAATGTGGAACACAGACCATAGCAATGTGCGACAAACAGTCAAAATGTGGAACACCCAATTTTTGCACTGCGCGAAAAGCATACTTTGACCACGGCCATGACTTTTCAACCAAAATATACCATATATAAGTATTTAATAATACACACACTCTCTTGCAGACACAGATATTTACATATACACACAGATGTAGAAGCAAAAAGACAGTGGCTGACTCATATAGAAAAACTCAAACACACGCACACACACACACACACACACACACACACACACACACACACACACACACACACACACACACACACACACACACAGTATCAAAGTAAATAACTGCAATACCAGCAGTTAAAAGGATTCCTTTTAGCTGCTGGTATTTCAGTTATTTACTTTGGTACTGTTTTGCGTCTATTTGCTATGGTCTGTGTCCCACATTGGCCTCTTAGCAGGTTGAGACCTATGGCTCCAGCCCAAATTTGTCCATGCCCGTATAACCTTATCCAGTATACAGTAACTTCAGTGCTTGCCTTATTCTCAAACTACTACTCAGTACATTTACCTTGCCTCTAACATCTACTCTATGTATAGTTCTGAGCCAATCAACACTTGCATAAAACAATTAGCATAACTTAAACTAGTAACCATTTTATTTCTCTCTGTCATATTTATTGGCTTAATTTTACTTTATTATTTAATTTGTGTGTGTCATTTTCAAGTCTATATTTTTAGTATTGAAACTGTTGAGTTTCTTTGTAATGTAGTGATGCTTAGGGCAAGGTGTTTCATTATATTAAACTATAGTTACTAAATAATTGCCTTTTGTTATTGTAGGCCACTGGACTAGTTATTGGCTAGAAGGGGTCAGTGGGTTAGCAACTAATGGGTTTATAAGTGTAGCTGTCCAAGTGTACCTAATTTCCAGGTGCATCCCTAACTCAATTTTATACGCTCCTCCTAAAATCTCTTGCAGCGGTTATTTTTTATTTGAAAAACTGCAACTTACTTAACAACAGCTATCATTTTAAGCAGCAGTAGTAACATTTAAAAATCTGCCCTCATTTAGGAAAGTCTGTCTCCAGATTTTTTAACAATGACCCCAATTCTGCGAGTTTATGAATGAAGAGCCTTCATGTGAAAAAAAAAAAATGAAAGTATGCTATATATACACACTTTTAGTAGCTGGGCAAAGACGTTATCCTAACAAAATTAGACATTCAAAAGGAAATAAAGCCCCTGTATACCTGTCATGCCATGCTACATGTGTAATGTTACTTGGTATCAATAGCATATAATCTGGAATTATGTGGGCAGTGCAACTCAATATACATTATAATGAAGTCAGGAACAACAGAGGCACATTTACTGATGCCCGTGAATAAAATATTTCTGATTCTTCAGAGGTCAGACACTGCAGCATATCCTCATGACTTTAACATTCGAGGTGAAACCAGATTAAAGTTTTAAAAAGTCTCTCTCCCTGGTGCTGGAGTTAAGAGGTGCAAGAGTGCAAGCTTTCTCTCACTAATTCTCTATTTTACGACAAAGAAAGAAGGCGCACTTACACTCACAAACACATGTGGCAGCACCGAGCATGTAATGGAAGGGCCCAGAACAGTTCACTCATAAAAGTTTCTTAAGCTGAGGATGTAATTTACTTGACAAAAATCTCAAAGCAGAACCATGACTGCAAAATGAAGAACAGTGGCACAGGGGGCTTAATTGATCACAAATGAGGAGTGTTTCGCACAATCTGGAGCACTTGGCTGTTCAGACAAGATGTGACACTGTTTCCAATTCTGTTTTACAAAACATGCATTTGTCTGTATCTCTGACATGTTGTATCAACTTTGTAAACCAATGTGCACATAGTCCACTATCCTGGACCATAAATATAAACCTTTCATTTTTTTGGTTTAAATTCACCTCTCCTTAACCATTCCTCCATCAGATCCTTATCAACATGAGGTGGATCCATGAGTGTTTTGTACTTACAACTATATTTATGCCTTTCCACATTTCTTGCCTTCTCATCTTATCCTTTTGCTTATATTATTTTTGTATTTTGGCACATTCAGTTGCTGCCTATCATCTACTTTTGGTTTGATTTTCATTTGCACTTGACACTGATATGCTTCTGCTAAACTAAACAGGGAAGTCAACTTAGACATGTTCTACTCATGTTTTAAAACATTCACTATATTTGAATCTTGTGAAGTCAGCAGATATGTATGCATCCTATGACTGCAGATCTATACATGCAATCAGTTTTGAGGAGTCCCATCCCTCCTTTAGAATGGGGAATATATAATCTTGGTATACACTGATTTTTATAAATCATTTGCTGAGCATGAGCCATTTTTCTTGTTTTCCTATCCAAGTGATCCAGTACCTTTTGAGGCCAATCAGTCACCCCAAAACTGTAAGTGAGAACAGGAAGAGCAAATTGGTTTATAGATTAGACTTTGTTCCTAGAAGTCAGGACTGTTTTCAGTATTAATTTTAGTCCTCTAAAATATTCCTTACTATGTTTTTTCACGTGTTTTCATGACTTTTGTTATTCCATATCTTTCCAGTGTAAATGGAGTGATGGGAGATGAATAGCATTGTGCAGACTAATGTTGATTAAATGATATGTCCTGCATTCAGACATTTGCATTTGAATTGATAAAACAGATACTGGGGGCTGAACTTACAGCAGTTACTGTACTTGACGTGACAGTGAAGAAGGGAGTGACACAGTTTTTATTGACAGAGTTTTGTAATGTAGTAAATGGGGGGTTTGAGAGAAGGGCCTACTGTAGTCTGGTGTCTGAGGTTTGTGGTGGTATGATATGTTTCACTGCAAGTGGAGAAGGGGCATTTGAGTGGAGTAATTTAAATAGATGGGAGCCCAGAAGTCTATGTTGGATCGGATCTGGCTTGTACTGGAAGCCAGTTTGCCTTGGGGAAGGTAAGGCAATGGTTTTCAAGGTGAGGGTAGTTGCTGATGCAGTAGCATATTTTATTAGCTAAGGTCTGTAGTATCAATATATTTTTGTTAGAGAATGTGGAAAACAAAGGTGGACAGTGTAGTAGATGAAGTTTGGAGCGAATGGTGCACTGCACCTTTGCTTCTGAGCTTGTTGATAAGCTATACTCAAGTTGTGCAAGCAGTACACCTTTCCCAGAGGCCACACTTGCTGGTGAAGAAAGGAATTTAGATATTTTATGATGACAAAAAAACAGGTAGGTGATTTTAGATCTAAGTTTCTGAATATGTCTCTAAAAGTTAAGAGATTGTTTGAGCCAGATACCTAGGTATCAGAATAACGTGGAAACAATGTCAATTAGGTTGTTTTGCAGGTAAGAAAGTTGGGAGAGCTGGGAATTTTATAAAGTCTACTACTAAAGTGCATAATCTTGTTTTCTTTTGGGAAGGATTCAAGGAGAAGCTTTCTGGAGATGAGCCAGCAGTTTAGGTCCAGAAGGTCAATTTGTAGTTGGGTTTAGAATACCTGTTATACTGGGTTAGATATGTACATAACAATCTCATTTGCATATAAGAGGAGTTGTAGCTGGCATAGGTCAAGGGGTAATTTATTTATAAAAAAAAGAGAAGAGTAGTGGAACAAGTACTGATCCTTGTGGTACACGTGAATGAGTAGCACACGTGAACGAGTAGTACACGTGAATGAGTATAGGCAGTATGTGATAGAGAGGAACCAGCCTTCACAGAAAAGGATTTATTAGTCGGAAGTCTTTGAACCACTGTGCAACTATAGTGCCGATGCCAATGTCTAGGAGGTGAGATAGTGATCCACCATGGAAAAGGATTGGGTCAAGTCAATGAAAATGACATCAGTAAGATTTTCCTTATCCATGTTGGTGCACATGTGTTTGGTTAGAGTCCAGAAGCCATATTGTTTGTTAGAGATGAAATTATATTTTTTCAATATGAGGTAAGTTGCTTACAAATTAGTTATTCAAGTATTTGCTGAGGGGTAAGGAGTATGGAGATGAGCCACTAGTGGCTGGTGCAGGAGGGTTTGGATCTTTAGGAACAGGTCTGAAGAAGGCCGACTTCTACATTGTTGGCATTGTGTTAGTAGTGAGGTTAAGATTCACTATATGTTTAGGGGTTGACAATGTAGTCCATATAGTGATAAAGAAACCAAGGGTACAATTAGTCTGGTCCTGAGGTAGTCCATACAGTGATAAAGACACCAAGGGTACAATTAGTCTGGTCCTGAGGTAGTCCATACAGTGATAAAGAAATCAAGGGTACAATTAGTCTGGTCCTGAGGGAGAGTCAAGTAGGATTTCTTCATGTAATGGTCAGTTTACTTGGCAGTGATTGTAGTAAAGTAGAATTGAGAAAATACTCCAAGAAGTTGGACTGTATTTGGGAAATAGAGGAAGGAATGCTGTGTATCAAGGAAAGGTTGGAGAATTATTTCAGGGAGTCAAAAGGTGGGGATACCTGCATGACAGGTCATATGACATTGTTAGAAAAGCTCCTTTGGAGGAGCTCTCCCAGAGGTGTTATTTACTTCGCTCTGGAAATGTCTTGGCTAGTGTAGTGGTATGGCTTATTTAAAGATGAGATATTTAGCTTTGTGCCTATGAATTGCTTGATTGGTGATATTTCATAAGTTGGTGTACTGTTCTCTACTCATAGTTGCGGGATCTTTTCTCCAGTTTTGCTGGCTTCATCTCAGACTTGCATTAAGGTTTTCATTTTTTTGGTGAGCTATTAAGTGTTGTATGTTGTTGGATTCTGTGGGAGAGTGAAGAGTTAGAAGAACTCGTTAGCAGTTATGTTGGGGTCAGTCAGGCAAAGTATGTGTGACCACTCCAAAGAGGTGAGTTGAACTTGCAGTTTGAAAAGTTTATGGGAAGACTTGGAACTGAAGGAGACCATCTTTAGGTGGTATTTGATTTTTTCAAATTTCATATGTAAAATATTATAGGACTGTCGTTAATGAAGGTTAGTGGGAAGGTGGAGATAAAGGAGATATCGGAAGGTGGGAGACTATAATGAGGTCTAGAAGTGTGCGGCAAATTTCTTTGAGATTAGGTATGGTTGGCTCAGTTATAGTTGGACTAATTTCAGGTCAGCATGAAATTCAGGCACATCATGCTTGATATGGCCAAGAAAGTGAAGGTTAATGTCACAAATGGTAATGATGTTCTTGATTGATGTTGAAACAGCTAGAATGCTGTGCAGAAGGGTTATGAATTTTGTGATTGTGACAAGGGATGGAAGGTAAACAACTGCAATGAATAGGGAGGAAGTTATCTGAATGGCAGTTTAGTGAGGATCCAGTTTGGCTCATAATCACGCATTGGTTCAGGGGGTTGGCCTGGGCAGCTACAGAAAATCTGAGTGTAGATTTATGTAAAAGCTTTAAACTATGCCATGTCTGGTTCCAGACTGCGTATCAAACTTGTAGATGTAACCTGGGAAAAATGGTGAATGTTGTGGTTATTTTTCCACCATAATTCTGTAACACTTAATACATCAGAAGACTGTGAGGCTAGAAAGGTGCTGATATGATCCACTTTGTTATTTATACTTTTGGCTCTAATTAGAGCACAGGTGTGTTGGCTCTAATTAGAGCACAGGTGTAAGAGTTAATGTTAGGTGGGCATGGCTGAGTTCTTTTGTAAGTTTGAGGAAGAGTCTCCCATATTTAATTTTGCATACTGCTACATTCCAGCCTTGGTGCATACTATATTAACTGGATTATTCAAAACTGCACCATGAAATTATTCTGATTTTTTTTACCTGCAAGGACATATTGGCAGTTCAGCCTGTATTAGCTACATCAGTGGGCAATGCTTCAATCTATGTAATTCCCTCTGCAATACTACATCACCAATACTAATACATTTAGCAAACACTTGCATTTTCTGCTGAGGGACAATACTGATTATGAAACAAGATTCTTTTCCAGAATGTCTCACAAAAGTAATAAAATGCATTCAATATACCATCATCAAAATGTTGGCGAGATAGAATATATGAAGCAACTTGATAAATAAGAGATTTATTCTAAGCAAACAGGTTCTGTCTAACAAAATCATAACATTATGGCTATATTTCCTGATTATGAGCAAGTCTGACATCTGTATCTTAAGTCATCTTAAATCAGATAATAGTAGGTATAACATAGTTAACAGATGAGTACTGCTGTTAGCTCTTAACAGCGCTGTTATTTGTTCCTGCTCATAACATCAGTTCAGAGACATTTGTACAAACATCCTTTACAGTTGTCATCTGCCTATTCTCCATAAATCAGTACAACTTCAACTAGCTACATTAAATAAATGTAACAGAAATATTTTGCAAAGCAATGACATACTTTAATACATATGCATGATTTTATATGATTCCATGGAGTTGGGACATTTGTGAAAGAATGAATGTGAAATACTTAAGAAAAAAGGTTTTGTTTGCTTATTACTGATTTTTTAAAGAAAATATATGTCTACATCTGCAGTTCATTAACATTGTTCCAAAATGACTCCACACTTTTGCCCACTAACCTTATCATATAATTGCTTACTTTCACTATGATGTCCATGGAATCCATTAAGACTTGACCCTTTTTTTTCAGCTATGAGACTTTTGGTCAAGTACAGATATCAAACCAGATTCTAGTTTTTCACTGTTGCACTCTGTTAATTCCTTTGAGGTCTGATCATGCTTAGACTTAGATTTACCTTAAGAATCTTTAACATAAAATACATAACACCCACTGATTCAAGATTATTTTAACTATAGAAAGTTGCAGAAACTGAACATTTCTATCACCTTTCCTTCACAGTTTACATCACAAATGTGCTCATGCTTGTAACTCTCCTTCTTTATTTCTCCAAATCTTTTGGGTTTCTGATGGGAATGCACCCCATTCCTAAGTCAAAGTAAGATTAAAGTTCATGAAATTAGTATTATTTCAATCTTTGATGTCAGCCAAAAGTGCTCTTTGCAGCACCGGCAATGTGCCCAGTAATGACTCCTTCTGCAATTCGTACAGGGTTACATGTATTGGTAACATGTCTAAATACAATTGTAGATTTTTTTTTTTATAAGACCCATTGCTCCTACTACTATTGGAACTATATGGGTATCTTTCTTCCACATAGCTCTTGTTTCTGCTTGGAGATCCTGATATTTTATGACTTTGTGTCTCTCTGTATGCAAGACACTGTAGTCACTGGGTGTAGTGATTTTAATGATCAATGCTACTTTTGTCTTCTTTTCTTGGACCACTATATTTGGGTCTATATTATATACTCGAAGTTTCAAAACTTCGAACCTCACATAATCGACACCATATGAGCAAAGTTTGAAACATTGAATATATAATAAAAATGAAAAGAAAAACGTGCCTAAACACTCTGAGCAGGGGGGCAAGCCCCCACACCCCCGCTACTTAAATATACCAATTCTGAGATCGCACTTCAGTGCAGAAAAGGGAAATCTTTCCATTTTGCACTGTACAGAGCCATTTGTTTTAACCTTTGAACTTGTAAAGGTTCGATCATATGGTGTCGACGATGTGAAATTCAAACTTTTACAAGTTTGAGGTTATAATAGGAACCCCTATATTCAGTTTTCTAGCATCTATCTTTTGAACTGTTGGTAATGGGTGATCCCATGTGATATAAATTTCATCATTTTCTATAATGCTTTGTGACTCATGTTTCCAGTGTTTTTCAGCCACTTCAATATCATAATGTTTGCACAATTCCCAGTGCAGCAGTCTTGCCACATTATTATGCCTTTCAGTATACAGTCCTTCTGCCATTAGTATGTCACAACCAGAAAGGTGTGCGACTGTTTCCAATTCAGTTTTACAAAACCTACATTTGTCAGTTTCTCCTACATGTTCAATGGACTTTGTAAACCAGCATGTATGTAGTCCACTATCTCAAGCTGCTAATATTAACCTTTCATCTTTTGGTTTAAATTCAACTGTCCTTAACCATTCCTCCATCCGTTCGTTCCAGAAGTTTTCTATACTTGCAACTATATATATGCTTTTTCCACATTTCTTGCCTTCGCATCTGGTCCTTCACCTTATATTCTTTCTTTTGTTTTTTTGGCACATTCAGTTGCTGCCTGATTTTTATTTACTTCTAGTTTGATTTCCATTCCTGCTTGATGCTAATATGTGTCTGCTAAATTAAGGAGAAAAGTCATCTTAGATTTGTTCTTCTCATGTTTCAAAACTTTCGCTACATATGGGTCTTGTGAGTTCAGCAGATATTTGTGGAGTCCCACTAGTGCAGATCTATACATGTAATCAATTTCAAGGAGGCCCATCCCTCCTTCAGAACAGGGAATATATAATCTTGGTATACACTGATTTTTATAAATCATTTGGTGAGCATGAAGCATCCTTCTTGTTTTCCTATCTAATCTATCCAACTCATTTTGGGGCCAGTCAATCACTCCAAAACTGTAAGTTAGGACAGGAAGAGTAAATTGGTTTATAGTTTGGATTTTGTTCCTAGATGTCAACGTTTTCAGAATTAATTTAAGTCTTTTAAAGTATTCCTTACTAAGTATTATTTGCATTTGTTCATGTTTTATTGTTGATCCTTCATCAATTCCCAAATATTTATAAACTACCTCTTGCTCAAGTTCTTTTATATCACATTCTTGTTCCAAACCGATGTTTTCCTTGCACTGCAGTTTTCCTGCTTTAAAGGTTACGTTTGCACACTTATCAAGACCAAATGACATTCTTATATCATCTGAAAACGTTTTTGACAACCTGCAGCTGAGTTTTGAGTTCCTCATCTGATGAGTTACAGAGTTTTAAATCATTGAGAAAGAGAAGATAAGTCTTTACACTTCATTGTTTTCTAGGAGCCAAATTATAGCCATGGCCTAAGCTGTTAAGTAAGCAGCTTAATGAGTTAAGGGCAAGGTAGAATAACAGCGGTGACAGTCACTCTGGCATATCTCCCTTTGAAATTTTATCCCTGGGATAATAATCTGTCCATTATCATGGCTTAATTGCAAAGTGGTCTGCCACTGTTTCATGGTTACTGTAATGTATTCGATCAGTGTAGGTTGTATCTTGTACATTTTTAAGCACTCTTTTATCCATGAATGTGGGATACTATCAAATGCTTTCTTATAGTCAATCCACGACATACGTAAATTCTTCCCCTTTTTACAGTTCTACAGTATGACTTTATTTAACAACAAATGATCCTTTGTTCCATCTGACTTTCTTTTATTGCCTTTTTGTTCTACTGCCATAATTGAGTTTTCTGCTAAATGACTATAAACTCTGTCTTAAGTCATCTCTCCTTTTTTTTATTTAAACCTTTTGGGTTTCTAATACCATGATGGGAATGGACCCCATTCTTAAGTCAAAGTAAAATTAAAGTTCATGAAATTAGTATTGGTTCACTCTTTGAAGTCAGCCAGAAATGCTCTTCCCAGCAGCCGTAACATGCCCAGTAACGACTCCTTCTGCAGTTCTTGAGGAGTTACATGTATTGGTAACACATCTAAATATGATTGTAGACTCTTTTATAAGACCCGTTGCTCCTATTATTATTGGAACTGTCTGGGTATCCTTCTTTCACATTACTTTCATTTCTGCTTACAAATCCTGACATTTTATAACTTTGTGTCTCTCTGGTTGCAGGACACTGTAGTCACTGGGTGTGGTGATTTCAATGATCAGTGCTACTTTTGTCTTCATTTTCTTGGACTACTATATCTGGTTTCTAGGATCTGTCTTTTGAACTGTTGGTAAAGGGTGATCCCATGTGATATAAACTTCATAATTTTCTATAATACTTTGTGGCTCATGTTTCCAGTGTTTTTCAGCCCCTTCAGTACCATAATGTTTGCACAATCTCCAGTGCAACAGTCTTGCCACATTATTATGCCTTTCAGTATACAGTCCTTCTGCCATTAGTATGTCACAACCAGCAATCAGGTGGGCACCTGTTTCCAATTCTGTTTTACAAAACCTACTCTGTTTCTCCCACATGTTCAATGGACTTTGTAAACCAACGTATATGTAGCCCACTATCTTGGGCTGCCAATATTAACCTTTCATCTCTTGGTTTGTATTCAGCTCTCCTTAACCATTCCTGCGTTCGTTCCTGATCAACATGAGGTTCTTCCAGAAGTTTTCTATACTTGCAACTATATTTATACATTTTAAACATTTCTTGCCTTTTCATCTGGTCCCTCACATTATATTTTTCTTTTGTTTTTTGGCACATTCAGTTGCTGTCTGATTTTTATCTACTTCTGGTTTGATTTCCATTCCTGCTTGATGCCGATATGCTTCTGCTAGGTTAAGCAGAGAAGTCATCTCAGATTTATTCTGCTCATGTTTCAAAACTTGTCGCTACATTTGGGTCTTGTGAGGTCATGTTTCATAAAATATCTGAGCACACTGTACACAAAGAATATTTTGGCAACAGCACCAAAATGTCCAAGTGTAAATGCAGTCTCCTAAACACTTCCAGAATAAAAAAGAAACATCTGCCAACTGCAGGCAGCTGCTTAAAAGAGTGCTGAATCTCTGGCATCCTGAATGAAATATGCAAAATGCCAGAATTGGCAAGTTTGAAAAGTAATACTTTATCTCACAAACCAATGGATACACTAGACTGCAATGTAGACATATGTGAGTAGGTATGGATTTGTGTGTTTGTTGTGGAGTGATGTCCCACTTCAGCTACTATCCAGCTTAATTGTTCTCCATGAAAGAAGGTATACACTGTCTGCATAAATATGTTATAATTGTGTTAAAATATGAAAACAGATCATTGTCTCATAAAATCACTTCATTATCAGATTATATTTGAACAACTGCCTGATCTATGAGTTTAATTTTGTCAGGGTTCATCTCCATATAAATTACAACACTACCATGCAGCAGGCGACCAGTAGGTAAGCAGTTGCTGTATTAATTTGTTGACATTTACTGATAATAGTTTTTACTGTATTTTGCATTGCTGACTAATTTTTGAAATTGCAAAATACTTTTTGCATTTATTTAGCTTGATATTTATATGTGACTTCAACTTACCTCTCAACTGTCCAGATTTTCGCAGAATATTCAGATTTTTGCCTCATATTTTTGGTCTGTTCCTCATAAAATGTGTGGTTTTCTAACAAATCACTTTGGATTGAAGTCAGTAAATAATGACATACATTCCAGTTTCAAACTTCATATCCTTCAGAAAAATACATGCTAACACAACTCCTTTCTTCTAATAACTTTCCAGGTTGATAAAGGCACTGTTTAAAATATGTCCCTGTTTTAGGGCATTTTTCCCCAATTATTTTAGGCTTTGTCCAGATTTCTTGAGCTAAGAGGCTGATAGGTATAGACATCAGTTGTAGCAGTCTGAATTGTTGCATTACTTCCATTGTGGTCATACCTCTGTTGTGCTACTCTTTTGATAGAGGCTGCAAGCATATTGCAGTCAGTGTTAAAGAAAAACATACTTTATTCAAATTATGTTATTTTATTTTTAAAATACATTTGTTTGTTTTCCTTCAAACAGATAAAAGCACTGAGTGGGAACTAATGTCTGCCAATACAGTTTCAAAAGGATGGAATGCTACATTACCATGTATTTTCAATGATTCAGAAAAAGTTGCAATTACCTTGCACAAAAATAATACAAAAGTGATTAACAGCGTCCAATGCAATATAACGAAAGATATTATTAACTGGTTCTGTGATCTCAATCGAAAGATCCGGATAAAGTGGGATGCTAAAGCTAACATGAGTCAGCTGTTGCTCACTGATTTGAAGGTGAATGACTCAGGTATATATCAATGTGAAGTATCTCGTATTATACCGCCTCCTGTCGTATGGTGGACAGCAAATCCCACCGAGCTAATTGTACAGGGTAAGTGCTATACATCATTTGCAGCACAGTATTCTTTTTAATGAATGAAGAAACACTGTTTTGAAAACAAAAGCTTTAATGTACAGCTTAATTAGGATTTCACCTTCTTTTCCAATGAATTGTTTGATGCACTCAGTAACCACAGAGCCACATAGGACTTGCATATTGGCCTCACTTCCTATTTCTTATTTTGAGATCAAGAGCAGGATAGTAAATCCCTTAGGCTGTCACACAACAAGACAGGTTTATTTATTTATTCGTATGGTTGCTTGCAGTACCCCCTGTACTCCTTTCCTCCCCTTGACATATATGACTCTGACATGATCTGCACTATGACCTGTCTAAAGCTTTTACCTTTTATGCACCCCAGTATCACCTGCTTGCCTGATAGATAAGGATGAGTCTGTGTGAAGCTCCCATGTGCCCCCCTCTCTCTATCTCTGTGGAAAAGGTGTGACAGACTTCAATTTTCAGTTAACTGGGAGATCTTCTAGTATTTTATGTACATTATTTACTGTATCTGATTTTCATATAATTTTATTCATTGTACCTCTATTATATGGATTTGGACTAGTAATGCATTCAGTACTGACTATAGAGCCAACAGTATGATTTTGAGTAGTCCCTGATTATTTAACACTATTGAACAGAGAACAAGAACATAAGCTAGGAGTTATGTCTTCATTAATATAATTTTAATGTTATGCACTAAAAGCAAAAGAATGCAGTCAGGTCCCTGTTCATAATCACATTATTATATATTCAAAAACAAAATGTTCAAAAGTATTCTTAAAGAGCAGAAAGAAGTAAAATGTATGAGATGAATCCTAATATTAATTTTGAAAACATATAACACAGAAGATTATGATAGGGTCATCAATCGTAACCTGCTTATTATGAGTTTGAGACATGGATACCCAGAAATTCACCTTGAGAGTGAAGCATCAGAAAGGTACTTGGCAAAGTTGCCTTTTTCTTAAATTTGGAGCACAGTCATAACACATCATGTACTATACAGAGGATTCTGATAATATCTCTGCTTGTAACCAGCTTATTCCTTATCCTAACACTGATTTCAAGAAATTCACCTCTAGTGGATGGAAGCAAGACCTGACAAGAAAATCTTTACATCCATGTCAAGAACACATAATAATAATTATGATCAGATACCTGAATACAATTCTCTATATTGCATAGAGATTTAGCTGCTACATGTACTACCAATTACAGAAAAGAAAAAAAAGGTGCAGGAGCACAAATGTTACAGTTCTGAAAGGCATGAAACAGAAAGTACAGTTGTGTACACTTACCATAAATGCAGATGTTAGAGTGTATTCACTGTTGCAGTCATCACACTTGGGTTATCTGCCTGCAGGTAGCCCTCAGTCGGCCTGAATACCAGAGTCTTGGGATTTCTGTGTCAGATGCTGTCACTTCTTCCATGACGTCAGGTCGTCAAGGGTAAAAACATGCAGCCGATGCCATTACATCAGTTTTTCTTGCCCCAGATGTCAGGTGCTCCCAAAATAGGAAGCAATTATATGGTATGGAACACCCCCAGCAAAAATCAAATACACATGATATAAGACATGCCAAACAAACAAGATAAGCAGAAGTAAAGAAAAGTCAGGGGGCTGGAGGGAGGGTAACCAGGACTGCAACAGTGAATACACTCGAACATCTACATTTTGGTAAGTGCACACAACTGTACTATGTTCTTCGTGTTTCACTGTTGCAGTCATCACATTTGGGTTGATTCCGAAAGCTAAGAAATGGTGGAGGTAGTTAAGAAGCATTAGGGCTGCCAATCAGGCCCTGTAAGACTGCTGTGGCAAATCCAGCTCTGGATTTAGAATAGCTAGGTAAGTGGTAATGCTTGATGAAAGTGTGTACAGAGCTCCAGGTTGCAGCTTCCAAGATGTCCCTGGTAGGGACTCCCCTGAGGAATGCTGTACAGGTTGATGTAGCCCTACTGGAATGTGTTCTGATCCCCTGTGGGGTAGGTTTCCCATGGTGCTTGCAGCAGAAATGGATGCAGTGTGCTATCCATTTAGAAATGGTTTTCTATGAAATGGTCTTGCCCTCTGCCCCTGCAGCAAAGCTGACTAGCAGCTGGTCAGATTTTCTGAAAGGCTTAGCCCTGTCCAGATAGAACCTGAGCTGCCTGTGCACATCCATGGAGTGCAGGATCCTTTCCTCTTTATTCTGAGGATTGGCAAATGAATGGATTGCTTTAAACCCACACTAGATACCACCTTGGGCATAAATGAAGAGTTAGTCCTGTGGGAGACCCTGTCAGCATGGAAGATAATTAAGGGTTCCATGGCCATAAGGGCCTGCAATTCAGACACTCTTCTTGCTGAAGTAATGGCAAGAAGTAAAGCTGTTTTCCATGAGAGGAATTTCAACTCAGCTGTGGCAGCAGGTTCAAAGGGTGGAAGCGTGAGCTTTTCCTATACAAAGTTAAGGTCCCAGACAGGAGTGGGAGCTCTCCGGGGGTCTAAAATTTTTCTCTCAGGAACTGTTTGAGCAGAGGATGACAGAAAAGGGGTGGCTTGGTATTATAATGAGCTGAGATGGCAGAGGCATGAATCTTAATTGAAGAGAAGGACAGGTCCTTGTGGAGCATTTCTGTTAAGTAATCTAGTATATGTGGTAATTTGGGCACAGTTGTGTCCCTTCCCTGAGACTGGCTACAGGAGTAGTATCTTTTCCACTTTTCCAAATAGGATTTTCTAGTACTAGGCCTCCTTGCCTCAAGAATGACATCCAGCACCTGCTTACTGAGAGTTGCTGGTGAAGAATTCATTGGATGAGCCAGGCTGCTAGGTTTAGGGTCTGTAGCTGAGGCTGCAGAATCTGTCCCACCTGCTAGGACAGCAGGGAAGGAGTCTGAGGCAGGTGCCATGGTGGCAGCACTGTCAGGCTGCGCAAAGGAGGGTACGAGTGCTGGCATGGCCAGTCTGGTGCAATCAGGATAGTTCTTGGCTTGTTCTGTTTGATCTTTAGTAGAAGAACAAGAAGCGAGTTGAAGAACACGGAGTATACGCCACTAACAGCACATACGATTGCAGATAATAAAGATTCTTTCCTTTTAACACACTTTCTTTATTGGTGTTTTCGGAGACGGCTATGCGTTTCCTTCCTCAGAAAAACAGCAGACAACAAACGTTACAATGACAGCGTTCAGCCCTTACTTTTAAAAACCCCAAGGCATCATGTGATGCTACATGGAAGAACATTCCAATTCAATTATTACTTAATTACTTAAATTAAAAGTCCCAATAAATCAAAAATAAATATTATAACTAAGCACAATGCTCACAACATTCCATATTAATGCATCACAGGAAAATCATCACTCAAAATATCCTCATAAAAAATCACTAATAATATTAACCTAAGATATGACCACATAAAAACATTAAAAATGAAACATAAGTAACACTATTTAATATACTAAAAATGAATGATATGCCCCTTAAAAATATATATAAGTGAGCAACCATTCTATTATTTTAAAATAGAGCCATTATAGTAAACTAATATTCTTCATAATTACATGAATAAATATATGGCCATTTAACCACATTAACCTTAAAAAATGCATTTAACCAAGTTATCAACAACTAGTCCTTTGATCAACTAGAAAAATATATATAGAGAAATATAATTAATCAATTAGACAGCAAATTGATGAAACTAAACAAAGATAGCTGCATTCTAGGTAATCACCAATACTGTGCCACTAAATCATTGAACAGAACAGTAAATATGAGTAACAATGTTAATTTCCTTTAACACAAGACATCGCCACTATATTATTTATACATGACAATATCAGTTTATCTATTAATAGCTAGCCTTTTCAAAACACATGTAATAGAGACGTGGTTGCTCACTTATATATATTTTTAATTATTTATTTATTGGGACTTTTAATTTAAGTAATTAAGTAATAATTGAATTGGAATGTTCTTCCATGTAGCATCACATGATGCCTTGGGGTTTTTAAAAGTAAGGGCTGAACGCTGTCATTGTAACGTTTGTTGTCTGCTGTTTTTCTGAGGAAGGAAATGCATAGCCGTCTCCGAAAACACCAATAAAGAAAGTGTGTTAAAAGGAAAGAATCTTTATTATCTGCAATCGTATGTGCTGTTAGTGGCGTATACTCCGTGTTCTTCAACTCGCTTCTTGTTCTTTAACAGTTTGTGTAGCTTTTTTGTCACATGATCTTTAGTCGAACCTTTGAGAGGAGGGACAGAGGGGGAAAGGCATAGACTGAGAGGTTTTCCCAGGCGAAGGACAGGGCATCCACTTTCCAAGCTTGGCTGTGGGGATTCTAGTGCAATATTTTCTCAATTGATAGTTTTGAGGGGAAGCAAAAAGGTCCACCTCTGGTATCCCTCAACTGTTCCTCAAAGGTTTGAATATTTTGGGTTCCAGTTTCCACTCATGTGGGTCCATGAGATTTCTGCTTAAGTCATCTGCCAGTGAATTTAGTTTGCCTGGCAGGAATTGAGCTTGCAGGTGCACTTGGCTGCTCAAGGCTGTGTTCCACAGAGCCATGGCTAATCTGCAGAGTGGGTAGAAATGGGTTCCCCCCTGCTTATTTATGTACCACATAACTGTGGTGTTGTCTGTCTTTACCAATAGTTGTCCTGGAAGAATAAGGCCTTTGAAGGCTGTCAGAGCATTCTGTACAGCTAACATTTCTTTTTGATTGATATGCAGGTGCATTTGCTTTGGGTTCCATTTGCCCTGAATGCAATGCCCTGCCATGTGAGCCCACCATGCATAGTCTGATATGTCTGTTGTTAGGGTTTGGGCTGCAGGGGGTAGAGTGAAAGGGAGTCCCTTGTTGTGGTTGCAGGCCTCCACCCACCAAAGGAACTCTGTCCTTAAGCAAGGAATGATAGGAATCATTGTTTCCAGGTCCTGAGAATGTTGACACCAAAGACTTTTAAGTACCACTGAAGTTTCCTCATATGCAGTCTTGCATATGGAAATAATAGAATGCAAGAGGCCATGAACCTTAGGGCTTGCAGTATTTTTCTTGCAGATAGCTGGATTTTGGTGGCCAGTAGATCAAAGTAGTTTGTCAAATAAATTTGTTTCTCTGGAGTGAGGAATGCATTCTGGGAATTTGTGTTCAAGCTTGCTCCCAGGAATACAATCTTTTTGGCTGGGTACCAGCTGTGATTTCTTTTCATTGATGGTTTACCCCAATGAAGTTAGAAGTCTCTTTACAAATGCCAGGTGCTGTAGTAGCAAGTCCTGACTGTCTGCTTGAATCAGGCAATCGTCCAAGTATGGATAAATCTGAATTATTTTCTGCCTGCAATATGCAATGGCTGGAGCTAGGCACTTTGTGAATATCCTGGGTGCAGTAGATAAGCCAAAGTGTAGTCCAGAGAACTGATAGTGTATAGAGCCTGCTCTGAAGTATAGGTATTTCCTGCAAGATTCCCTTAGCTAGCATAGGAAGCAGCTGTTGGAGAGTTAGCATTTTGAATTTTGGAACCACCAGGAAGGTGTTGAAAATAGACAGATCCAGGATAGGCCTCCAAGGGTTTTCTTTTCTGGGAAACAGAAACAGTCTGCAATAAAAGCCTTGCCACCTTTGTTCTGCTAGGACAGGTTGAATAGCCTTGATACTGAGAAGAGAAAGTACTTGCTTTTGGGCCTCTGCTCACTGGTTTGTGGGGAGGTCTGGCCATCCACTTAGGGTTGGGAGTGAGTGGAAGTGGAATCTGTATCCCTGGGAAACAATGTTTAAGACCCATCTGTCTTGGATAATGTATTCCCAGTTTTTGGCATGCAGGGCAAGTTTCCCTCCTAAAGGCCCAAGTACTTGGGCAGGCTTGGAAGAGGTAAGGATAAGTCATTGTGCAATTTTACCATAGGGAAGTGGTTTACTACTCCCTGTTTTGGATGTGGGAGCACTCCATTGCTTAGATCTGTGCATACCCTGAGACTGAAGTCTTGGTGGTCTGCTGCCCTTAGGTTTGCACTGAGAAGGCCTGGAAGGGACTGGAAAAGACCAGTTTTTTGAAGGCCAATTTCTACTGAATCTAGGTGGCTGTACTTGTAAGAAATCTTTAACAGTTTGCATAGATTTAGCTTTCTCCTCCATCCTTTGGGGATTTCTTCTGCTTTATTGCCAAATAAACGCTCTTGATTTAATGGTGCATCCAGTAATTTAGCTTTGGCATGATCTGGCAAGTTTTGTTCCTTAAGCCAAGCATGCCTTCTAAGAACAGACTCAGTGACAGCAGCCCTGCAAGATGTTTCTAAGGAATCAAACCCACATTGCAAAGTGTGTTTATCAACTTGATTAGCAGAATGCATTAACTCTCGTAAATCTTTGTGTTATGCACAGTCAGGAATCAACATCATTTTCTGTTTAATTAGCTCCATAATATGCTGCTGGTACTTTAACATATGAAACTGGCAATTTAAAGCCCTGATGGCAAGAGTAGCAGAGATATATACCTTCTTTCCCCATCTGTCTAAAGCCCTAGAATCCCTGTCCGAAGGAGTAGGATTTTTGGCAGTTGTAGCCTTAATGCCTTTAGGCCCCTGTGAAATGGTCTCTGGATCCACAGTAGGATTCTTAAAAAGAAATTTGTGGGAGTCAGGTATTCTATAATACCTGTCAGGTTTCCTGACAGCAGGAGGCAAGGTATCAGGGGTAAGGCTGGATTCCAAGAAGACATAATCTACAATTTCCAGAACAGGAGGGATAACTAGTGGCCTGTGCTGAGGCAAGTTTAACAATTTCCTCAGTCTCTTTTTGGACTGAGAGTAATCCTGGTTCTCCCAGTGGAAATGCTCTCTAAGGGTATGCAGGGTTTCACCAAAAGAAAAATCTTCTGAAGGGGCAGCAGAGGGAATGGAATCCTCTGCATCAGAATCCTCATAGGTAGATAAGGGTATGTCCTGGTAATCAGAAGGATCAGAGTTATCAGATTCCTGATCAGAAGAATCAGAAGGAAAATCAGTTATTGGTCTCTTTGAGGGGGAAGGCTGACTTCCCCTAATTAAGGTAATGAGGTCTTCAGCCATTCTAAGCATTTGTTTTTGTAGTATGTGGGCCTGAGAATGTGCTTTGGTCGATGGTTTCCTAGGAGTAGTGCGAACTTTAGGCCTGCGAAATTTGTTATTTTTGGATTGAAACAAAGTCATCAATTTAATATGAAATTCGGAAGGCCAGAATACACCCTCAGAAGCTGGTGCCTGCACAACAGCTACGGACCCATCCAAGGTAGAGACAGCCACAGGTTCCATAGTTAATGAAGCATCTTGCGGCATACCGGACTTCAAATGGGTCTTAGTAGAGGCCTGCAAATCTGTAGAAGCGGGTATCAGGTGCTGCAAAAGCACCTCACTGAGTACCAGTAGACTGGCGACTAGCTTAACGGTAGCACCGTCATCAGTTTTGGACCTATGCGGTCTGTCTCTGTCTTTATCCTTACATTATTTTGGAAGATCAGTAGTTGGATGGCTTATCAAAGCCATTTCAGAGTACAGAGATCGAGAGTGAAAGAATTTAGCTGCAAAAATTGCCCAACGACGAATAGTTTGGGCATTGAACAAGGCACAAAACTGACAGTGAGGGATGTCGTGGTCTGGGCCTAAACAGATGATGCAGTAAGAATGAAATCTCTGTGAGATATTTGCTTTCCACAGGCAAGACAATTATTAATTTTTTCTGACATCGGTTAGAGCAAGAAAAAAGGATCCCCGACGGGGTACTTATCTTTCAGAAGACTTCAGGTCTGAAACTCAAAAAAATGAAAATTTCAGGAGGTGGCCAACGGGCACTTGCGAACTGCTTCTGCTTTGGGCACCGCACGGCAAGAAAAACTGATGTAATGGCATTGGCTGCATGTTTTATACCACTGACAACTTGACATCATGGAAGAAGCAACAGCATCTGATGCAGAAATCCTAAGACTCTGGTATTCAGGCCGACTGAGGGCTACCAGCATGCAGATAACCCATATGTGATGACTGCAACAGTGAAACATGAAGAACATCTGCCAGAGAGCAGGCAGAAGCAAAGTGTCCCACTAAGGAATGAATAGGTTCATAGGTTGGTACTAGGCTATTGGCCCTAGGGTCTATACAAGCTTAGCCATAACAATTCCATGGATATTTCTTCCCACAATATTTACTTTTCTGGACCTCTGTTTAGCAGGGTGACTGATGTGATCCCCAGGGTGAATTTCCTATCTCCCATCCAATCATCAACGATCCTTTTGAAGAGGGCCAAGGAGGTGATCTGCTTGACATGTATGGGCAGTCTATTTCAGAATATGGGGAGTCTGTGGGTTAGGAACCTATCCCTCCAGCATGTTTTGTTCATTGTGATGACAAGGTTTAGATCCCTGGAGCATGTGGCTCTAAGGGATTGGGATTTCTTTAAGTGGAGCATGCCCAACAGCTCAGGGTTTGATATGGCCTTGTATGTTAAGCAGAGATCATCTCTGAGTAGACAATATGCCAAAGAGTATAGCTGTAGTTTTTTTAGACAGTCAGTATAGGGCATCTGCTTTAGGCCTGTGATTCTTTTAGTGAGGTATTTCTCTGGCCATTCCAGCTGTTGCAGATGTCTTGTGAGGTACATATCAAACAGAGCGTTGTACTCTATAATGGGTCTAATGAGGGATGAATACAGTGGGAAAATGATCTTTTTTTCTGGATGAAAAGCCCTTAGTGATGAGGTGTGTCACATAGAAGGATTTCCTGACTGTTGTGGTGATGTGGTTATCGAAGGTGAGACCACTGTCCACCTGTGTCCCTCAGTCTCTCATTACACTTTCGGTGTTTACTGTACTGCCCCCTATGTGGTAATTCATGGGTACATGTTTTTTCCCAAAGGGGATAACTATACATTTCTTGGCATTAAGCTTGAGCCCATTGCTCTGGCATCAAGCATCTGTTTCTGTAAGGCCCTTTTGTAGAATATCCACATAATTTGAGGATTCAATAATGGCTCCCAGTTTGCAGTCATCTGCGAACTTTGTTAGCACAAATCCCTTAGTGCTGGTCTGTACATCAGAGAAGTAGATGCCAAACAAGAGCAGTCTTAGGACTGAACCCTGAGGTACTCCATGTGTCACTTGTTTGGAGATGGATTTGGAGTCGGCTACTTTTGCAATATGGGTTCTGTCAGTAAGCCAGTTGGCAACCCATCGAGTGACATAGGGATCTATGCCCAGTTTAGTAAGTTTATTTATGATTCCAGAGTGGGGGATGGTGTTGAAGGCCTTGGCGAGGTTCAAATAGGCTGTGTGGACCATCTTACTCTCGTCCACAGCTCTAGAGACTGATTCAAAGAAGTCAATCAGGTTCAGGAGACAGGATCGGCCCTTCACGAACCCAAACTGGGTGGGATCCAGTGTTTGAAGGTTGCCAATGTCTTTATTTATAAGTTCCATGATAATGCATTTTATGCCCTTGCAGATCAGGCTCTTCAGACTGATGGGACAGTAGTTCCCAGGATCCAAGGTGGATTCCACCCTTGTGGAGTGGGATAAATGTAGCTTTGTGCCATTCAGTTGGCACAAAGCCTGAGGTGAGGCTATGATTAAACATGACAATTATGTGAGGTGCCAGTTCATTTTGTAGTTCATGTAGTACTCAGCCTGGGATGTCATGTGGTCCCATGGATGCTGTATTCTTTAAAAGCTGTCTGACACTTTACTCTGTGAAAATTTTGATTTCTGTGTTTATGCTAGAGAAAGGTCTAACAGCTTTTAAAACTGTTAGCTGCTGTTCTATGGTAACTGACATGATGTTGTTAAGTTCTAGTGTAAACTAGAGCTTAACAGAGCTAAGAGGTGCCTAACAAAAGCTCATTAGGCAGCTTTCTGATGGCTAATACATGCTTAACAAGCCTGCCCCCCCCCCCCAATTTCTGAGCATAACCACAGTGCTCCATGAACTATGTTTTTTATGGCTGGTGACTATTTTGGTAAGAACTATAAAGAAAGCACGTCACACGGTCTTGACTTTGTTGCATAATATACTGGATTTCCATTTCAAACAGTATTTTCCAGATGTAGAAAATAATTTTACTTTTTGATTATTTGCAAGATTTATCATATGATTTACCGCCTGTATATATTTTTTTTAATATTTGTTTATAAATTAGAGGACTGAACCACATTTTCAGCCAAGACCCATTACAATAGGGACTAAAGGCAGTATATCAATGTATTAAGACAAGGATTAGCAAACTACCAATTAAAACAAATGTATTTATTTATTTATTTATTTATTTTACATTTGTTGACCGGGATAGTCCAACTGGATGTATGTCCATTTTCAGTGGAGGCCCGGGGAGAAAAGCTCCACATTAAGACAACTTACAAGACAGAAATATTGACCATGTACAATACAGATAATGCAGAAACATTTATATAATTCTGTTACAGTAACATACCAACATACCCGACTAAATAAGTTAAAAAGTTTGAGTAGCAGGATTAATAAAACATTTTTTTTGCATTGTTTATAAAGTTTACCAAACCTTAGGAGGTGAGCTACTATAGTAGGAATTAATAGAGAATATCAGAGCACCTGAAATAGCATGTTAAAGATAGATAGTAAAGAATGGTCCAGCTGGGGGTGAAAGTGTTAGTCAGGATTTGTGCATGGGCAAAGCCATTGGGCTTTAAGGAAGATTCTTAATTGCTTCTTGAAAGGTGGGGTAGAAGAAAGGGTTGTTAGTTCAGTTGGAAGAGGGATCCAAGAGTTACCAATAGAGTTTGAGAACAAGCTATCTCCAGATTTGTTGTTGGACTGTAGGGTAGCTACTAGTACCTTATTAGCTGATCGAAGGGTTGTTAGATTTTTATACGGGCAGATAAAGGTAGAGAGTATGGATGTCTCTGTGGGATGATGTAAGATCTTGTGTATAGTAGTAAGTTGTTGGAAAAGAATCTGGCTTTGCAATTCCAGCCATCCTAGCAATTTAAGATTTTGGCAGTGGTGGTTTCAAAAAGGGGCACCAGTGGCAAATCTAGCTGTTATTGTAGGATGTTTCCAACTTATGAAGATTATTTTTAGATAAGTTGGTATAGATTGGGAATGCATAGAGAAGGATGGAGATTAAGTGAGTTTGGGCAATAGCAGTCCTAGCTAGAGGTGTGAGATAGGGTTTAAGTCTGTAGAGGAAACAAAATTCTTTATTAACTGATTTAATGGTTAGGTTGATATGTGTGTCGAAGTTTAGATTATGATCAATTGTTACACCTAAAAGTTTGGTGGTTGTGTCCGGAGTTATTACAGTACCATTATTAGATGTAATTGTGAAGTTGATAACAGGAGACTTCTGAGTGGGAGAGAATAGTACTAATTTAGTTTTTTGGGGTTAAGGAGGAGACAGAGTTGATGGAACCGATTTTTAACTAAGGTAAATACTGCTTGGGTACTCTAATGAAGTCCAGCAGGTGAGGAGGCTGAACATATTAATGTTGAGTCATCGGCATATTGTATGCAGGTGGTTTGTGGAAGGGAGATTTTCAGATCATTTATGAAAATAGTGAAGAGGAGAGGTCCCAGAATAGAGCCTTGTGGCACTCCAAGAGATACAGGGAGAAGAGTAGATAGTTTATTTCCCCAGAGGACTGCTTGTTGTCTATTTCCTAGATAGAACGTGAACCAATTAGCTGTCTAGGTATCTAGTGAAAGTGATTTGAGTGAGTTTAACAGTAATTGATGATTAACCATATCAAATGCTTTAGAGAGGTCAATAAAGAGGGCTGAGGACAGTAAGCTGTTGTTACAATTTTTATTAATGCAGTCAGAAAATGATAGTATAGCAGTTGTAGTACTATGGAAAGGCTTAAAACCATACTGGCAGTCAACTAGCAGGTGGTGTTGGAGGAGATGATCAAGTAGCTGATGGTGAATATATCTCTCCATAATTTTTCCTAAGGGGGAAAGTAGGCCTATGGGGTGGAAGTTTGAGAGTTCATTTGAGTTCCCACCCTTATGCAGTGGGATAATATATGAGAGTTTCCAGAGGGATGGGATGGAACTTTCTGTAATGGTTCTGTTAATTAAGATGGAAACAGGGTAGGCAAGCACTCCAGCTGCTATTTGAAGGTATTTAGCTGGGAGGAGGTCTGCTGATGGAGTGCATGGTTTAAGCTTAAGAAGTAAGGAGTGTATGAGAGATGTTGGGACAGGCTGCAGTTGTAATACTTGGGGTAGGGTGGTTGGCAAGGATGGGTCAGTGGTTGGCATGGATGAGTCAGTGGTGGTAACAGGTGGTAAGGTATTTGCTAAAGATTGAACAGTTTCTGAGAAATATTTGTTAAAAATATCAGCAATCTGATTGGGAGAATTATGAGTCAAGTTAGAGGGGGTAGGTGTTTTGGCTTGTCCAGGATGGAGTAATTTATTTAATCCTGACCAGAATTTTTGTGGGTTTAGATATTGGGTTTGTTGGAATTTAAGGTAATAGTTTTTTATTGAGAAATATTAATTTTTAGTGGCATTCTTGAGCTGTCTAAAGTTTAAATGATAATAGGGTCTTTGGTACTTCTCCATATATTCAGATTTTATTTCTCAGTCTCATTTTTTGCCTTGTCTCATTTGAGAGCCAAGGAGCAGGTTTGTTCCTAATTTTAATAGTACGAGAGTAGGCATGGTGCTCAAGGATTTTTAGGAATGTATTATTAAAAAAGAGACTGCTTCATTGAGAGGTAGATATTTTAGGGGTGACCAATTGCAGGCTTTTAGCTCTGCTTGAAAGTTACCTAGGTTCAGGTTCTTTTTGTTCCGGGTGGTTCTAAAGTTTAGTTGAGTGGGAATGGTGATCTTTTGTCTAGTTATAAAGGTAACAGAGTGGTCACTAATATCATCAGGAAGTATGCCTGTTTTGTAAGATTGAGGGTTATTGTTGACTAGTATCCAGTTTAAGGTAGTTTGTTTGTTGCTGGGTTTATGGGTTCTGGTAGGGTCGGTGATAGTTTGATAGAAGCCATAGAGATTAATGTGAGATGTAGGTTTGTCAGAAGTACAACAGTTCCAGTCAATATTAAGGTCTCCAAAGAGAATGGTTTATTGTGGGAATGATGTGGAAAGCCAGTTAAGGATATTTTCAAGAGTACTTATGTTGTTGCCTGGGAGATGTAAGAGCAAATGATGTATATAGATTTATTAGCATTAATTTGGAGCTTAGATATTAAGATTTCAGCATTGCTAGGTGAGGGAGGTTGAGTGTTTAGTGAGGTTACCTGTAGTTCAAATTTAAACAATATCGCTATCCCCCACCCTTGTTGTTAGGACAGTCAGTTCTAAGGATGTTATAACCTGGAGGGATGATATCATTGTCTTTAGTAACTGTTTTGAGCCAGGTTTCTATGAGACATAGGATGTCAAAGGAATGTAAGTCTAGTAGGGCATGAAGATGGGTAATTTTGTTATTTAAACTATGAATATTGAGGTGGGCAATGAGAAGAGAGTTCGAGGAAGAAGAGGGGGTATGGGTAATAGAGGTGAAGGAAGAATGGGAGTCAGGAAAGGTATTACCAGGCCCTGGGTTTGGGTGAATGTCACTGTGCAGTAGTAGGTACTGAGGATTGTGTGGAAGCTTTGCTAGTTTACATAAAATAGGGTCTATTTTTCTAGTTTGGAAATACTTAATATGGTTTAATCTGTGAAACTGTGGGAGAAGGTAGGCTGATGAGGATGTAATGTCACTGTGGGTTTGTGAGGCTGATAGAAAGAAAGGGGAAGTTTGTTTAAAGGAGTGATGAAACTGAAAGGAGCTTAGGAATTCATAGCCTGTGAGACTATGAGATAGAAGTAAAGTGGAAAGAATTATGGGCAAGAGGAGGAAATTAGAGAGTTTTAGTAAGCCAGGGGTTGACATAATGTGATAATTTGGGAATGTAAGTAATGAGAAAATAAGGGGTTATAGAAGGGCAAATATGAGCTGGGTTTGTTTAATGAGGAAAGTATAGATAGTGAAAGATGTGAGTAAATTAGTAACAGATGGTTGAGTAAGATATGTTGAGCTATTGGCTGATGTGGGGTGGGGGTGTGGCTTCTAGCAGTATAAGGATAGGTGCCCTAGGGTGGATGGGAAATGGGGGTAGGGGAGCGAAGTGAGCCTGCAGGGTGAATGGAGCGGGCAAGAGCAGTAAGGTAAGTTCAGCCAAAAGACAATCAGATGTCTTTCGTGTTTGGCGTAATACAGAAGGAACTAAAGTGAAAACTGGGGAGCAGAGTATATAAGCTTATCAGATATGTATAGATGATTTAGTAAAGCAAGAGTGAGGTTCTCATGTGCAGAAAGGGGGATTAGAATTGTACTGAAATGCCAAAGAATGGGTGTAGGACCTGAGGGATAGTTAGTTTTAATTCTAGAATATAGTGTAGGTAAAGACTGCCACCTAGTGGTCAGGGGAGTAATAGCAGCTGGGGGAGGTAGGCAAGAAGCTATTCCAAAGGGATAAGATATAGGATGAGGGGACAAAAGGGTGGAGGGAGGAAGTGGCTTTGGGTTTGCGGTAGGTTACTAAATCTCACACTGGAGGGTTAACAAGCAGTTATAGGCACTACAGAAAGGTTGTAAAAAGGTATTTTGCAACATACAAGTACAAAAACTTTAGGGGTACAAGCTTTATGAAGCCAGGCAAGGAGTCAGCTTCAGGGGCGTCTTCATGTTAGCAGGAGGATATTCTTTAACTTTGCAGAAAGGAGGGAAACACCCGGATGCACTTAAATGTAAAAAAACTTTAGGAGTATGATGGTGTCTTTCTACATCAGGCTGTTTGATACCTCTGTAATTAAGCAGAAGTGGGTGGAGAGGTGTGCAGGTTCAAGGTGGGGGAAGGGATAGACACAAAGTAATGCAAGGTTGAGAGTCAGAAAAACTGGACTAAGCTAGCTGCTAAAAAGAAAACAGGAAAACCAAGCTAAGTTAATTGCAGGTCAGTGTGATGCAGTATTTACCTAATAACTACAAATGTTATACTACTAATCTAGTACAGAGTGATGAAAAGGACCACCACTTCTGCAGGGAAAAACAAAAGAAGTATGGGCTGCAGGTACATAGGTAAACTTTTTCCAAGAGAAAGTAGTTTTAAGAAATTGACCTAGGAGTACTATAGGAAGAGAGAAATGGGGGGGACCAGTAGTGTGCACGCGTACAGTGAAAGGGGAAACAGTCTTCAGTTTGGAGTACAGATTAAATACAACTCTAACATACACTAGTGTAGCTGAAAGCATTTTAGTGTTCCACCGACACAGGGTCTCACAGTGCAGGGCAACAAGACAGCCTTGGGTTGATTGGAGGTTGGCCAAGACACAGGACGTAACTTTTGCTGAGGGGACTGGAAGTAAAAAGGACAAGGAGGTAAATATTAGGTCTGACGTTTTAAAACACTCTGATTACCAAGTAACTGAGATAGAGAATGCAGGGGTGGAGTAGTATACCTTGTAATAAACAGCACAATTCTATGAACAACACAAAATGCAAAGATAGCAGAGAAAGAAAAGGTAACTGCAGTTGATACCAAGCTATTATAACATACATTACACTATTATGTATTGTTATAAAGGTTATGAAGACAAAAATAGTAACTCCTAAGCTGCTACACACTTTTTAGCATTCTCCACTAAAAGTCAGGAACAACAGTGGTATGCTACAGAAACACAAGTAACTTCTAAGGTGCTACACACAATTTAACATTCTGCACTAAAAGTCAGGAATCAGTGGTGTGCTACAGAAACTAGTAACTACTAAGGTGCTACACACAATGTAACATTCTGCACTAAAAGTCAGTAATCAGTGGTGTGCTACAGAAACAAGTAACTACTAAGGTGCTACACACAGTTTAACATTCTGCACTAAAAGTCAGGAACATCAGTGGTGTGCTACAGAAACAAGTAACTACTAAGCTGCTACACACTATTTAACATTCTGCACTAAAAGTCAGTAATCAGTGTGTGCTACAGAAACAAGTAACTACTAAGCTGCTACACACTATTTAACATTCTGCACTAAAAGTCAGTAATCAGTGTGTGCTACAGAAACAAGTAACTACTAAGATGCTACACACAATTTAACATTCTGCACTAAAAGTCAGGAATCAGTGGTGTGCTACAGAAACTAGTAACTACTAAGGTGCTACACACAATGTAACATTCTGCACTAAAAGTCAGTAATCAGTGGTGTGCTACAGAAACAAGTAACTACTAAGGTGCTACACACAGTTTAACATTCTGCACTAAAAGTCAGTAATCAGTGGTGTGCTACAGAAACTAGTAACTACTAAGATGCTACATTCTCCAGCTAACAGTCAGAAATAACAGTGATGTTATGCAGATACACAGAGTCAGTTGTATCCCTCGGAGGTTACAATAACTTCTACTCTAATTGCCAAACAGGCTACTGATCTAAAAGTACACATAGCAGGTGACAGTATTCATATTATTGAATAAAGCAGCTTTTTACCTGTTATTTAAAGTCACAATAAGCTATAAATACAATTCTATACTGGCACAACAAAAACACTCATATGCAGGGCAAATAGAGTAAAGGAAAAAATAACAAAAACGCTCTTGAAATGCAACTCCAGAAAACAAGTGACCAGATAGAGCTGTTACCAACCAGAAATATGCATGACAAAAAATACATACCATGGGTGAAACGTCTCAAAAATAGCAGTAAGAGTCACAAACAAAAACAATACCAGGTAGTACTTGCATACAAATGAATGAAAGGTATTTAAAAAAATAAAATTCATCACTTCAGCACAGGAATAAACCCACTGCATTAAGACAAACAATATGTATGATTGCTTATGTCATAATTATGGTTTAATAAAGATGTTTCTTATTTTAAAAAAGGGGTAGGAATTGAATAATTTATGTAATTTTGCTTAGGTTATATGATATATAGCAATATATGTGAATTATAATGTTTATTCATTTTAATTTAATATAATTTGATTATTTTTTAATAAATGTAAATTTGCCTATGTCACAAGTGGTAATTCAATAAAGATGTTTATAAAAAAGACAGGCAGTCTGTCAGCCACCTGGCCCCATGGTGCAGAGGGAGACAGCACTTACCCTACCCCAGATTACCCATATTTCAGCTAGCATGGGTACTGGAGAGACTGGGTCAGGGACAATGGGATTCAGAGGCTTAAACTGATTTACTCATAAAAGAGAGAAGGGAAACAACCAAAGATTTCTGCACTGGCAGTATTAAGAACCTGACTAGCTCCATGCTGCAGTTGATTGAGAGGTTGCTCATGAGTAGAAGAATGCATTCACCTCCCAAGGGCAGGCATTGTGGAGCTTGCAAGGCTACTTCAAGGAGATGGGGGACAGGGACCATTATCTGACAGCAGTACAAGGCTGCAACAGCATTCAAGATCTCCTCACTGGCCCCAGAGGTGGGTCAGGTTGAGCCCAGCAGTGGCTAAAGAGGGCCCAGCAGATCAAATGAATGAAGATAAGAGCTGGTGTCAGCTGATGCAGTGATATAAAAAAACAACAAAACACAAAAAACAAAACAAGAAAACAACATGATAGTTAAAAGGACTGCTGCACTGGTTTAATAAGAAATTAAGTTAACTATGAGCTGCAGCTGCATATTTCTTTGCTGTACAACTATGTTTTTAACATGCTACTGAAACTTCTACAGTCAGATGCTACTGTCCACTTGAGTCCCGAGGTCTCTTATTACACCTTCAGCATTAAGTGGGCAACTGCCTATGTGGTAGTTCATGGGTACAGAGTTTTTACCAAAGGTGATGACAATGCACTTTTTGGCATTGAGCTTGAGGCCATGGCTCTGACACTAGGCATCAGTCTCAGTGAAGCTCTTCTGTAGGATGTCCACGTCATTTGGGGACTCAACTATGGCACCTAATTTGAAGTCATCTGCAAACTTTACCAGCCAGAGGCCCTCTGTGTTAGCCCGTACTTCAGAGAAGTAGATCCCAAACAGGAGAGGACCCAAGACTGAACCCTGTGGTACCCCACTTGTCACAGATTTGAAGTCAGATTTGGAGTCTGCAACTTTTACAGTGTGGATTCTGTCAGTGAGACAGTTGGCAACCCATCTTGTAAGGTATGGATTTATACCCAGTTTAGTGAGTTTATCTATGATTCCAGAATTGAGGAGGACGTCGAAAGCCTTGGTGAGGTCAAGATAGGATATGTGTACTGCCTTACCCTCATCTACGGCTTTGGTGACTGTTTCAAAGAAGTCAGTTAGGTTCATAAGACATGATCTGCCCTTCACAAACTCGAACTGGGTGGGATCCAGAGTTTGGAGGTTACCAATGTCTTTGTTTATGAGTTCCATGATGATAAGTTCCATTGCCTTGCAAACCATGCTTGTTGGGCTAATAGGGCGATAGTTTCTGGGGTCCGTGGTAGCTCCCCCTTTGTGGAGTAGTATAGCTGTTGCTGTGCACCATTCAGTGGGTACAAAGCCTGTCATGAGGCTATGACTGAACATGATGCTTAGGTGGGGGGCCAGTTCATTCTGAAGTTCATGTGGAAAGCAGCTTGGGATGTTGTCCAGTCCCATGGATGCTGTGTTCTTAGCTTTGGAGAGTGCAGTTTTCATCTGCTCAGTTGTGATTGCAGGGGCACTGCATTATTCAGGTATTGATATGGGCATTTTAGGGGTGAGGGGTAAAGTTAGCACTGAACCTATAAGCCAGGATGTTGGCGATATCACTTGGTTCTGTAATTTTCATGCCATTGTGCTATCCTGTGAGATTCTTGATATAGCTATAGAATTCTTTGTGGTTGCCTTTAGAGTCAGTGGCAATCTTGTTTTCATAGCTGGTGTTGAAGGATTTTATGAGGGATCTCAGCTTCTTACTGAGGCTGACCAGGGAGCTCCTCCACTGCTGGGACTTTACTCTCTTTTGCAACAGTTTCTTCTTTCTGTTGTAGAGTTTGTTTATAGCAGGGGACCACCCGATTGGCTCCCTTTTTTGAGGAATATGTCTTGGTTCTGTTAGGGATAGCACAATCCATGCACTTGTGTAAGTGCTTATAGAGTGCATTTGTATAAGATTTGGCAGTCGTAACTGTATTGTCCATCTACATGGGTGTCATGAAGTTGGCCACTTTTGTCTTAAGAAGCATGAAGTTGGCTTTGGAATTTTTTTTTACAGTGGTTTCCTTATTGGGGGGTGGGGGCAGGATGTGGATATCTATGGTGATTAGCTTATGGTCAGATCTGACCAATGAGAAGTTGACTTCAAGTGTGGAACACCGGTCACTCATGTTGGTAATGAGTACAGGGTAAGTGGTACACATCCCCTGGTAGGGGTGTGGATAAGTTTATCCAGAGCATTGGAGTTTATGAATTCTAGAAAGCATTGAGCAAAGGAGTGGTATGTGAGTAGTTTTCCCAGTTAAAGATTGGACCTGAAAACATCCATTCAGCACTTCTTATCTGTATTTGCCTTGCTCTGTAAGTAAGTTATTTAGGTATAGTATTTCTTTTAGCGATAGATAGGAATATAGTAAAGATTAGTTTAATGTTTTCTGTATTTATATAAGACTGTCCTGCAATGCTGGTTTAGAATATTTCCTGTGATTCTGAACTCTGTTGTCACTGTGTTGAGTTATTGAGTATTGTCTTGTGCTCTTATTATTTATTATTAAATATATTTAAATCTTTTAATTGTGGCTGGTTTGTTTAGAGGTATTTAAGCTACTTGCATATGTATTTGGTGACACTGTACAAGCTACTCTTAAATAGCCTTGCAAGTCTTGGTCACACTCAACATTTGGATACTAGTAACATTACACAGTAGGAGTGGTCACCCTTTGTAAGGGCCTTATAGTAGATGATAAGTAAGGGTGGTTGGTGGCACTGATACTACATTAGTCTGGGCAGAATGGGGCATAGCTAGTAAGCCTGTGACAGCCTCCCCCAGGAGTATCTGTGTGTTTATATATAAATCAAATCTCAAAATGTGTGTGTGTATCCGCTGCTTGTACAGGGACACAAAGCACTGGTTGGACAGAGAGGGTGCTGGAGGTCTTAGCTTGGCCACTCAGCTGAGATCTTAACCCAATAGCTGTGCCAGTGGGGAGTCTTATTGGAGATCTAGAGAAAGAGGCAGAAACCAGCCCCAGACTGACTGTGATCTCTGTGTGCTCTTAAGGGAAATTGTACTTTAGTGTGTGTGTACATGTCATCCTCCCAATGTGCATGTCCCTCACTGGTGCTAGTGGTGAGGATTGAGACTCTTTGATTACTTGGCCAGTGCAGGGGCATCACAGTCAGGCTTGTATGTTAAAGTTTATTATGACCTATTGTGAAAGAATGAGGAATGTTTTATTTACTGATTCTTCTTGTGAAGAAAAATGTGCTTTAAATAAGTTAGGTTCTTCTGTTGCACAGGTCACTACTCTTTGTTTGTAGAATGTATGACTGTGTTAATACTTCTTCCTGGGCTATGACCACTGGTATGGTTTTAAGCAGATTTGCTTGACTACATTCTGAGAGTCTCACAAATGTTAAAATGAGATTTTTAATTATCCTTTTGGACAGAGATTTTGTTTGGCCTCTTTGCTACAGAGGTGATCAAAAAGTGTGATGAAAAGGGAAAGCTGATATAGGGAATTTCTAAGATTTTCAGTCCTCCCTTTCCAAATCATCCATAGGATTTTCTTTCACCTCATACAATTTTAGGGAGAAAAAAAAAACAAAATAAACAGTTTCAACAGAATTCAGGTAAACTGATGTTTAAGAAGTGGCATGGAGAGGTTCCAAAAAGAAGTCTCAAATCTCCCAAAAACAAGGAGACTCCAAAAAGTCTGAATGATTATTCAACAGACCTTGTCACCCCCTCCCACCCTGGCCCTTTTCTCTTCCAGAAAGTCTGAATCTCCATTTATTTTTCTTTGGCAATAGATTGTTTCAGACAAAAAGGGCCTGAAAATCATTCATCAGGGTTATAGATGGTAGTGGGAAGAAATACCTCCTTTCCAGGGAGTCATTTCTCTAACTGCAGATCGGACTGCTTTACTTCTCCCTGTTCTTCATCTCATGATGTCCCAGGGAATGATAGAATCAGTTCCTCCTTCCCAGATGGGGAAAGGGTTTTATTCAAAGATGTTCCTAGTCACAAAGAAATAAAATGGTTGGAGACCAGTTCTGCATCCATCTTTCTTGTCTAAATCTGTTTGTGATAGTGCCCAGTTCCAAAAGGATATCACCTGTTGCTTTTTATTTTTCTTTCCATCTTCCTGGTAACATTAGATATAAAATATGCTTGTCAAATTCTTGTTCATTCAGGCTTTAGGTGTTTCTTAAGGTTTAATCTGCCTGGACCACATTATAAGTTCTCTGCCTTACCCTTCGGACTATCTACTGCACCAAGAGAGTTCACAATGAGCACAGCTCCGCTTATAGTGACATGGTACATCAACAAGCAAGGGAGAACCTGGTCATACTCCCTTTGTGGACTAAACATATTAGCTTGGGATATAGCTTCACAGTACGATCTCACTCTCTAGGCATCCTACAAACAAACCAGAAATGTTTATGCCCTTTTCCCCACTGTAGTGAGATCCTGTAGTTAGTATATACAGTTAGGAGATGTGTTGGGGTGTGAGGGGGGGCATAGCCCCCCACCTATTCTAACTTTATATTGTCCACTTTACAAATCAGTATGTTGAAATTTAGCATTGTAAGATTTCAGTATTATGGGTTTCAGTCAAGTGATTTTTTTCAATATTTTGAAATTTCAGTCTTATGGTCTCGGTCAAATGAATTTTGGTCATATGAAATTTCTATCATCATAGGGGTTCAGAGAAACATTTGTTTAATGGTTTGTCATACACCAGACTTTTGTTCTTATTGGCTGGGATTCAGAAATGTTAGTCCCAGCAGTGAGACAGATTTCTCACTTTCAGTAGCTGTTTCTGATTAAGAGACTGCCCTACTGTAGTGCCTTACCACAAAGATATGCAGCACCATTGGGAAGTTGTCTCGCTGGCTTAATGCAAATGCTAATGTGGCATTCCAGGGAACAGGCATATGTTAACTAGCCAGGTGATCTCCCTGGAAATACCTGTGGTAAACACTTTATGCAGCTAAGCAATTCCTAGAGTCACTCTACTGCATAAATCCTTACCACCAGTTGCATTTGTTAACTCGGCCGAGAGTTCACTGTCGACCATTTCCTTCAGTGGGAGAGAGACAGATGAAGTTACAGGTAAATGCCAGGCAGTTAAGAGGATAGGAAGGGTTGGAGGGAGTCTATATGTCTACATGTGTGGCTGTATGTTTGAGTGTATATAGAAGTATGAGTATTGTTTGGTGTGTGGGTCTGCCTGATGATCATTGTAGGGGTTTAGATGGAGGATAGGCAGGAAAGGGGTTTGTGTGCATGTGTGTGTGTGTGTGTGTGTGTGTGTGTGTGTGTGTGTGTGTGTGTGTGTGTGTGTGTGTGTGTATACATGGGTGGGCGTATGGATGACAATGATCGAGTGTGTGGAGAGTGTTCCATGTACTGTGAGTGTGTGGGGGAGGGGTGTGGCTGCCATATCTAAACTCCTCTAAACTAACAAGAACAGCCTACGATATCTTGGGTGGGGGACAGTAAACTATTGGGACTGTTAAATAAATCCCTGTTACTTCAAAAGTAATAGAAAAACAGATTATGCAGCACAAGAGATATATGGTGGGACACTAGACACCATCTTCAATAATGCCCTAATCTACTTATATAGTTAATAGAACATGATTTGGGGCATTAAACATGGAATATCAAGAAGTATAAAGCTGGCATTATTGATTGACTGTAATTGTCCATGATGTGTGTGTGTGAAGGAGGGGGGGGGATTCTCAAGAAGGCAGTAGATGAAAGTATGTTTAACTATTACTGTAACTCACTTAAAGAGTTACTAAAGTAACACGTCTTGCATCACAATACATTTTCTGAGCAATAAGATGAAGGAAACTCTAATGTCTGGCTTTACTAGCCAAGTGTTATTCTGAATTTATGAGGGATGGGGAAAAATAAGAGATGACCTCATATGGCAGTGTGTGTGTGTGTGTGTGTGTGTGTGTGTGTGTGTGTGTGTGTGTGTGTGTGTGTGTGTGTGTGTGTGTGTGTGTGTGTGTGTGTGTGTGTGCGCGCGCGCACAGTTTATGAAGGCTGCCAGCCAGCCAGCTAAAAATTTGTAAATAATCCTACGTCATTTGTAAATATTAAAATAATCCACAGGCTTGCCTTACAAATGTAAGATAACTATATGTTATGATTAAACTATATGTTATGTGCTGAGCTTCAAAAATGTACCACAGTGTACTCTGCTGGATAAGAGCAAAAATGTATATGGACTATATACCTGTTCAAATGTATGTTTTCATAGCGGAAGTTGGGACATACAGAGTTAATTTGCAAACACTCAGAAAATAGATAAAGAATTTTACAAGTGTGTTTACCAGAACTAGAAGACAGAATGTCTGCAGCTGGAAATTCTCTCTATTGTTTGAGACAGAGATAATTATAGGTTTCAAGGGTAAAAGTATTTAACAATTTTATGATTCCCAGTTCCAGGCAAGCTTCTAAGAGATAAGTATTCTTGACACTGAGGTGCTAACTTTCAGGCTTCTATTGGCCTGGAAAATATAAGCTGAGGTGACAAAATGATGTAATCTGAGGTAACCCAGCAGAAATGTTTCATAATAATTTAAGAACTATCTCAGAGAGAAAGTCAGGGCAGTTTGTATTTTGTTCTAGACCTGTAAACATCTCTTCAGGACTTCTCATCTATATCTGCCTGGCTATGTAAGTAAGACATTTATGGCATAGTATCGCTTAGAGATAGATAGGAATATAGCAAGAGTAGCCTAGATGTTTTCAGTATTTATGTGAGATTGTTCTGCAATGTTGTTTTAAAATATTTCATGTGATTTTGAACTCTATTGTCATTGTGTTGAGTTAATAAGTATTGTCTTGTGTTTTATTATTTATTATTAAATATATTTAAACCTTTCAATTATGGCTGGTTTTGTGTAGATATATTTAAGCTTTTAGAGTACTTGCATATGTATTTGGTGAGACTGTATATGCTACTCCTAAATAGCCTTAGTCTTGGACACAGACCATTTGGATAACAGTAATATTGCACAGTAGAATTGGTTACCCTTTGTAAGGGCCTTATGGTGGCTGATAAGTAGTGGAGGGTGGCAGGTGGTACTACCGTATAGACTGGGCAGAAGGAGGAATATCTAGTGAACCTGTGCCAGACTTCCCCAGAAGTGTCTCTGTGTTTGTATATAAATCAAATCTCAAAGTGTTTGTGTGTGTGTGTGTGTGTGTGTGTGTGTGTGTGTGTGTGTGTGTGTGTGTGTGTGTGTGTGTGTGTGTATGTGTGTGTGTGTGTGTGTGTGTGTCAGCTACTTGGGCAGGGACATGAAGCACTGGTTGGACAGAGAGGGTACTGGAAGTTTTGGCATGACCACTCGGCTGAGATCTTAACCCTATAGCTGTACCAGTGGGGAGTCTTATTGGGGATCTGGAGAGAGAGGGAGAAACCAGCCCCAGACTGACTGCATCTCTGTGTGCACTTAAGGGAAATTGTACTTTTCTGTGTGTGTGTACTTGTCATCCTCCCAATGTGCACATCCCTCAGTGGTGTTAGTGGTGAGGATTGAGGCTCCTTGATTACTGGGCCAATGCACGGGTGTCATGTGTGTGTGTGTGTGTGTGTGTGTGTGTGTGTGTGTGTGTGTGTGTGTGTGTGTGTGTGTGTGTGTGTGTGTGTGTGTGTTTCTGTGTGTGTATATGTGTGTGTGTATGTGTGTGTTTGGATGCAAGCATGTTTGTGGAGAATGGAAGGATGGGTGTACATGTGCTAAAATAATACATCAGCTTCCATTAGTGATTATAACAAGGGCAATAGAAAAGAGACTACAAGTACTGCACTAATCACTGAGCAACTCAGTAACATGCAAATTATATGATAATGAGGACTTTCCTCATTGTGATTTACATGTGTCTGCATCACTAATTCCTGCAATCACACCAGATGACCATTTATGCCACAGTCTTACCACTCACAGGTGGGACAGTTGATGAACCCTGACAATTATCTCATTTAATGCCATATTTTCTTAGTTTTTTTTTTTTTTTGAGCCAGACTGCCTGCAAGTAACAAATATGTGACCATCACATTTGCAGAGTAGATACTTTCCAAACATTGGTTTTGCCTTCATATTTTGTTCATAAAAGTGCACAAACAGAAGAGGAAATAGGCAACTCAGTATCTTCATCCCCAAGTTGTCAGATAATTTGCCATAAACTTTTTTGAGACTATCTAATTGTTATTCACCATGGTTTCACCAGACTCCTTCTATAACCATACCAGTAGCTTTGGTGATTCGTGTTTCTGTTGTTTCATTCCAGCATTGGTGGTACTTAATAATGATTTTTAAAGAACTCTCACTTGTCTGGTACTGCACAAATATATAGCGAGTTTCCAACTAGACCATTGTCTGTCATTGCATCCATGTCCTGAACACCCCCAGCTGTCTGTCATTGCATGCATTTCTAGAAACATCCTCTACTTGTTTAGCATTGTACACATATTTAGATATTCCTCACTTGTCTCACATTGCACACATCTATACATCTCCCCTTTGTCAAGCATTGCACAAATATCTATAGAGATCCTCAACTGTTTAGCATTGCGAATATAGGATCTTTCTTTTAACTAAACAGCTTCTCTGATTGGTAGGGATTTTGACACAGTATGTAATCATTTCCACAGCTACATGTTGAACATGGATCATTTAGACCTCTGTCACTGAATGCATCTCAGGTATAGGAGAATTTCTTCTAGATGAAAAATGAAAGCATACTGAAATAAATCCAGGCTACTCATCAGCCAAAGGTGCTAACCTTGGTCATTTACTGGAAATGGGTTAACCTGTGTCACCTGTCTTCCTTTCTATATGTGCATAACATGTTAACTAATATCACCTTCTCATATGTGCACAGCTTATTACCTTATGTCACTAGTCATTCTTCTCATATGTGCATAACTTGTTCTCCTAAGTCACTAGTCATCCTTGCTAACTATATCACTAGTCATTCTTGTCATATATGCATAACTTGTTCTCCTAAGTCACTAGTCATCCTAGATAACTATATCACTAGTCATACTTCACATATGTGCATGACTTGTTATCCTAAGTCACTAGTCATCCTAGATAACTATATAACTAGTCCTACTTCTCATATGTGCATGACTTGTTATCCTAAGTCACTAGCCATCCTAGATAACTATATCATTAGTCCTACTTCTCATATGTGCATGACTTGTTATCCTAAGTCACTAGTCATCCTAGATAACTATATCACTAGTCATACTTCTCATATGTGCATGACTTGTTCTCCTAAGTCACTAGTCATCCTAGGTAACTATATCACTAGTCATACTTCTCATATGTGCGTGACTTGTTCAACTAAGTCACTAGTCATCCTAGATAACTATATCACTAGTCATACTTCTCATATGTGCATGACTTGTTATCCTAAGTCACTAGTCATCCAATCAATTCCAAACACTAAGGCATATAAATGCAGTAGATCTGTAAGTTGTAGGTATACCCTCGATCTTCCCTAATAGTTATTTATTAGTGTTTCAGCAGAAAAGATGAACATTTCATTAACTTCACACCCTTCTCTCAAACCAAGACATTTTGTGTCTCAAAAGGAAGCACATATTCTGCTGAGGATGCTTAAAAAAATTATCTCCTGCCCAAAATGTTTTTACTGTGAATGTTGCAAATAATTTTTGCCTGCAATCCCATTACTTGTTACAGTAATATTGTTGGACTATAGTAATCCTCATTTATGTGAAGCAGAAAAGGCATCTTGCCATTTTTCCATCACCTGGGATAACAGATGAAAAATCTGCTACAGTCCTACTAATTTGCCTCTGTTAGAAGTTATAAATCCTATTATATCTGACTGTTCCCGATTCTAAGTATTTTTTAAGCATTTTTATTGCTTTTTTCGACCTTTTGTGCATTTCGACCACTGTTTCTGCATATATTATTGTGTATTACCTGTTTTCTCTGTTTTTCTGAGCTTAATTTGTTAACTGCACTTCTTAGCTTAAATGTTGTTTATAAGTTAACCTACAGGCTAATACACTCAAGTGTACTAGCCTTTGATAGCATTTAGTCGAAAAACCAAGCATTTACTGTATTTTCTGTCTGTGTGTGTGTAAAAACTAAAAAAAAAAAAAAAATACTTCTGCTTTCCTAACTTTCCTAGCTAGTTGTTCCAGTGATCAGATTTTGCTGATCCCTGGGCTTTGTATTTGGTTCCTGTGTTCCTCCATTTTCTTGTGTGGCCAGAGGGAAGTTTCTTTACTCACCAGTGAGAGTGGGCGTACTGAGCTGCCTGTTTGTCCTCAGAGGAGTGGTTAGAGACAGTAACTGGTAATTCATTGGCCATTTTGGGTCATTTCCTGTTTTTCCAGCCCCCTGCTATAAAGAACGCTTTGGCGGGCTTTTCTAGCATTAGAGAACTTGGCATAGCTCCTCGTGGTCCCCTGCAGAGTTCCTAAGGCAGCAGAGAGCAGAAAAAGCGACTTTCCTGATTCTAAGTATTTTTTAAGCATTTTTATTGCTTTTTTCGACCTTTTGTGCATTTCGACCACTGTTTCTGCATATATTATTGTGATATTACCTGTTTCCTCTGTTTTTCTGAGCTTAATTTGTTAACTGCACTTCTTAGCTTAAATTGTGCTTATAAGTTAACCTACAGGCTAATACACTCAAGTGTACTAGCCTTTGATAGCATTTAGTCGAAAAACCAAGCATTTACTGTATTTTCTGTCTGTGTGTGTAAAAAAAAAAAAAACCCAAAAAAATACTTCTGCTTTCCTAACTTTCCTAGCTAGTTGTTCCAGTGATCAGAGTTTGCTGATCCCTGGGCAAAGTATTTGGTTCCTGTGTTCCTCCATTTTCTTGTGTGGCCAGAGGGAAGTTTCTTTACTCACCAGTGAGAGTGGGGAGTACTGAGCTGCCTGTTTGTCCTCAGAGGAGTGGTTAGAGACAGTAACTGGTAATTCATTGGCCATTTTGGGTCATTTCCTGTTTTTCCAGCCCCCTGCTATAAAGCACGCTTTGGCGGGCTTTTCTGGCATTAGAGAACTTGGCATAGCTCCTCGTGGTCCCCTGCAGAGTTCCTAAGGCAGCAGAGAGCAGAAAAAGTGACTTTCCTGATTCTAAGTATTTTTTAAGCATTTTTATTGCTTTTTACGACCTTTTGTGCATTTCGACCACTGTTTCTGCATATATTATTGTGATATTACCTGTTTTCTCTGTTTTTCTGAGCTTCATTTGTTAACTGCACTTCTTAGCTTAAATTTTGCTTATAAGTTAACCTACAGGCTAATACACTGTCCTCAGAAGAGTGGTTAGAGACAGTAACTGGTAATTCATTGGCCATTTTGGGTCATTCCCTGTCATTTTTCCAGCCCCTTGCTATAAAGCACACTTTAGCGCGATTTAGCAAGGAGTTGCCACAGTAGCACACAAGAGCAGCGGCGGTTAATCAAGGTTAAACTATTCGGGCTACCTAAAGTCCACTCTTCAAATTTTCCCTTAAAACAGCCTTCCTTGAACTGTACTGCTGCTCTAACCAGTGTATTCTATATCTAAAAAGCTCAGCTCTACTTGATTCCTAAGTAGAATATTCTCTATCTGTAAAGCCTAGCACTTGCTCCTAAAGTACTTTTTTACTTGATATAGCACTTTTATCATACATAGTACCCCACCAGCCAAAAACCCCTTTCGATCACCCACATCCCCCAGAGTCTTTTAAAGTCCTTGTCTATTCCTTCTAGCATGTCGAGGGATCAGTTGCTAGTGTCCTCTCCTGCTCAGCTGGTGAATCTGGGAATATTGAGGCAATGTTACAATTGTCTCATGTACACGGACAACCCTCTCCTTCTCCAACAAAACACAAATAGATGCGAGAGATGCAACTACATAGCCAAACTGGAGGCTGAGCTCTCTCAACATAGGACTAGTAAGACCAGACAGGAGGAGAAGGTAACCACACACACCACAAACCCGGTCTCACATAGTACTGTCACAACTTCAAATCATACACATAAATACACAAAGACATATTCGGAGGCTCTGATCAAAAATCTACCAAAACAGCAGAGGCCACCAAAGCAGACACCCAAACAACTGCCACCTCAGGACACAACACATGCAACACATAGACCACATAGTCAGTGTGCCAAACAGTCACAGCCCTTAAGGCCAAACACAATGCCAGACACACTCGTCATTGGTGACAACATAGTCAGACACACTGACGTCCCGCTCACCAGACTGAACAAGGAAAAGGTCACAGTAAGCTGTCTGTCAGGCGCTAGAATCCACCACATAACGCAAGCACTCAGGTCTCTCAACAGCAGGTACAAGTATGACTCTGTCATTGTCCACGCTGGTGTGAACGACCTGAGGCATTACCTCCTTGGACTACATGAAAAGAGACATAGAGGAGCTCTCTGATTATGTAGCCCAGGCAGGTATGACCCTGACCTTGAGCAGTATCCTACCTTCACCAAGAATGATGCCACAATACAGTGACAAGATGATCAGCTTTAATAATTGGCTTAAACTCTGGTGTCATTCAAAGGGGATCCAATGTCTGTCTGCCTGGGATGACATGCTGGACAAGCCACGCTGCTTCGCAAGGGACGGCTTGCACCTGTCACCCCTGGGCTTCCGGATATTGGCAAAGGCTCTTGCCACCCCCATAGTACCTTTTTTAGGCAAGGCTCAAATTCTAAACCTACCACCCTAGAACACAAAAAAGGAAAAAAACTAAGGGTAATGCTGCTCAATGCCAGAAGTCTCAACCTCAACATGCACGCACTCGAGGCCCTTCTCAGTATGGAGAACATTGATGTCTGTGCTGTGACTGAAACCTGGTTCAAGACTCCCGAGAGCACCCCGGCACTATCAGGCTTTACCTCATATCATGCGTTCCGGCCCCAAAACCCGGACAACACCAAGAAAGGAGGGGGGTGTCTATATTCATCAAGAACACCCACACCTCAAGGTTGGTCGCAACGCACAATGCATCGGAGACCATCCAGGTGCAATTAACCATAGGCAAGACTGCTCTGCAATTTGTAGCATGTTACAGGCCACCCTCTCAAACTCAGGAACCTCACATAGCTTTCCTGAAAACACTGGAGGGGATAAATGTATCTCCAAACACCATCATACTAGGTGATTTCAACTACCCGAATATAGACTGGGATCACTACTCAAGCCCCAACACCCTAGCCCAAAGGTTCCTAGAGTTTATAAACTCAAATGCCATGGAACAACTAGTCACCATCCCCACAAGAGGAGATAACATACTAGATCTCATCATCACGAACATGGGGTCACAATGTTCAATACCGGAGGTATACCCTTCACTGGTGAGATCAGACCATAAACTAATCTCACTGGAAGTCCACATCCCGCCCCCACCTGAGATAAAAAAGACCACAGTGAAGAACTTCTCAAAAGCCGACTTCACACTTCTAAAGCTAGTGTGGTCTCTTTTAAGGCCCCCGAGACTGCGGAAACCATTACTCAAGCCGCTGAATCACTTACAAATGCCTTCTACCAGCACCTACAGGACTGCATGGTTCAGGCAATCCCAAACAAAACAAAGACTCTTTGCACCAAAGGCAAGTGTCCAGTTTGGTGGACCCCAGCCATAAACAAGCTCTACAACAAAAGGGGGAAGCTACTACAAGATAGAGCAAAATCCTTAAAAGGGAAAACACCCTTGATCATTATAAGTAAAAAACTAAGATCTCTCATAAAATCATCCAAGGCAAATTTTGAGAGAAAAGTCGCTAAGGACTCAAAGGACAATCATAAGGCCTTCTTTAGCTATGTTAGAAACCTAGGAGGAAACTCCCAGATATGCTCAGAATTAGTTCAAAATGATGTAAAAATTACTGAACCTACAGACATTGCCAACATACTGGCTGACAGGTTCAGTGCAAACTCCCCCCAAAAAGGTGAGATATCTATACCAGAGAATTATAGCCCCCCCAAACATCTCTAACGCTCAGGTGAGAACTGCTCTCTCCAAGGCAAAAAACACAGCATCCATGGGACCAGATGGTGTCCCCAGATGTGTGCTCCATGAACTCAATGAGGAATTAAACCCACAGTTAGGGCAGCTGTTTAATCTTAGCCTCACCTCAGGATACGTGCCTAAGGAGTGGCGTACGGCAACTGTGGTCCCACTTCACAAAGGCGGTGCCTCCACCGACCGAAATTATCGTCCCATCAGCTTGACAAGCTTGATCTGCAAAGCTATGGAGAGGATCATAATGGAACTCATAAATAAAGACATAGGAGACTTGCAGACTTTGGATCCGACCCAGTTTGGCTTTGTCAAGGGCAGATCATGCCTTTAAAACCTGGTTGACTTTTTCGAAACAGTCACCAAGGCCATTGATGAGGGAAAGGCAGTCCACACAGCCTACCTCGACCTGGCAAAGGCTTTCGACACAATACCCCACTCAGGTATCATTGAAAAACTCATCAGCTTAAATGTAAACCCATACGTCACAAGATGGGTTGCAAATTGGCTAAGTGACAGAACCCACAGGGTCAGAGTTGCTGGCGCCATGTCAGACTCAAAGCCTGTCACAAGTGGTGTCCCACAGAGCTCAGTCCTGGGCCCTCTTCTGTTGGGCATCTACTTTTCAGAAGTACAAGCAAACACAGGAGGATTATGGCTGACAAAATTTGCAGATGACTGCAAACTGGGCGCCATAGTTGAGAACACATCTGACACAGATATCCTTCAGAAGGGTCTTATAGAAACGGAAAACTGGTGCCAGAGCCATGGCCTAAAGTTAAACACCAAAAAATGCATAGTCATACCCTTCGGGAAAAACAAGGTTACCCCTAGCTACCATATAGGTGGCAACCCACTAAGCACTGAAGAGGTTATCAGGGATCTGGGTACCCAGGTTGACAGTAACCTTTCATTTGACACTCACGTCGCCAAAGTAGTTAGGAAGACCTTCTACATTGCCCACCTGATCATGAAGGGATTCACATCTAGATCAAGGGAAGTCATCGTCCCCTTGTACTCATCACTCATCAGACCAATGATTGAGTACAATGCCCCATTCGGAATGTATCTGACACGACACCTGCAGCAACTGGAAAGGCCCCAAAAGTTCCTCACCAAAAGGATAAAGGGTCTCAAAAATATGTCCTATGCTGCCCGACTGAAGGAACTTCAGCTCTATTCTGTCGCTTACCGTCTGCTCAGAGGTGACCTGTGCCTGACATACAGGGTCATGTCCAACCCGGAACTGATGAACATGCTTCACCTCAAAAAATCTAGATCCCTCAGAACTACAAGGGCGGGAGACCTAAACCTTGACACGGTTATTAATAGGACGTGCTGGAGGGACAGATTCATCACCCAGAGACTCCCTATGCTGTGAAACAAAATCCCGGTACATGTGAGGCAGAGCACCTCGCTGGCTTTGTTCAAGAGAAATCTTGACCAATGGATGGGAGATCACAGATATACCCCAGGGATTATCTCAGTGTCACTGCTTGACAGAGGCACAGCAAAATAATGGGCATATTATCCTCCAAACTAAAGGGGTGGCGAAAGCCACAAAACTCTGGGCTAGGCTTATAAATGCCCTTGGGCAGATAGCCTAGAATGAACCTATGAACCTATGAACCTATAATGAACCTTAAACCACACTGAACTATATTTATGTATTTACTGACATTTGATTACCGGGAAAGTCCGACTGAGTAGAAGCCCATTTTGAGTGGAGGGCCAGGGAGAAAAGCTCCAAATTATTAGAAACCATTTTAAGAACAATAATTTTACAATCTTCAAAAATAAAACAAAAATATCTGCAGTTTAAATAATTATAGCAAATTAGATATAATATAAAACATTAGTTAAGAATCAATACAAGGTATATGACAATCATTTAGTATTTAGAGAAATTTTAGACAGTTTGTAGAGAAATTAAATGTAAATTAGTCTAATATAAACAGACACTGAGTAAGAAAACACAGGAAAAACAGGCTTATGGTATATTTATTTTTTTAGCTAGCAATAAGGAAGTAAGTAAATAAAGGAGAGTAAAGAGGTATAAGGAAAGAAAATGTACCTGTTCACATTATTTCTTTTTAAAGCATTCCTACCTGATGTGTTCTTATACAGATATTTTTTAGCACATAGTGTATTCTTCTCGCTATTTGGGTTTGCTTGCTTCTCAGTCTCACAACTCTGTCTTACCCTGTCCCCACTTCCTTTCCAGCTACTCACACATCCTCTATAATTATTTTGCTTGGTCTCCACCCCTACACTTCAAATTATCCAATGACTTCATAGTAGCCAACTCTTATTTTTCACTCTCACAAACCAATCACTTCTATTGCCTCTCTGCCCATATTTTATCTCCCTTCCTACATCCTCCACCTCCCCTGTCCCTATCTAATTCCAAGCAACACTCCTTTAAAACCTACTAGTCCTCTTATCTACTACTTCATGTAACTTTCTATATATCAAACCATCTTCTTAAAATAACCATTCTTCTTTCTTTCCGACCCAAACATCTCATATCTGCTACACTCAATAAACTCACAGCTCTGTCTCTCTTATTCTTTTCAAATTAACATACTGAAACCCCATTCTGAAACGAATTCCTATATTACCACACATTATCCATGTTATCTGTCTCACTCTCAGTTATACCTTTAGCAAAAAGTCCACTTTTTTCAACATGCTTATCTCTCATCCCCTAATATCCTTATCTCTGTCCATCCTTGCATACTTCACATTGTTAAACTTCCCAGCTCTTCCTATTTACTTTCCATCCAAAAGTCTAACATGCTAAATACCAGTCACCATCACTATCATATTGCTGCCCGTATATTCAACATTATTTAAATTGTTTGTACAAAAAATATACCACGCCACACACTGCACTAATCCCAAACCCACTGCATAGTATAAACTAATAAATAAAACATATTTCAATCCTATATCTCACACTTTCTCCAGTACTTGATAGTACATGGAGATATCCACTCCAACCCAAGTCCTACAACTCAAAACCAGCATCATTCCAGAGCTACTAATAGTGTATTCCTCATTACTGAAGCCAAAATACTTTCATTATCTAATCTTCATCTGCATAATATCTGCATTTACAGCATCCATAATAAACTACAAGACTTTCATTCATGGATAAATCAGCACTCTCCAAACATAGTTATCATTACAGAAACCTGGTCAAAACAGGATACTAAAGCTTTCAAAACACCGTTGACCTGTCTTTCCACTCCACAAGCCCTCCACCTATATGTGATGTTGAGATATTGGTCTCAGCGCTTAAACATAATCATCATAAAAATGTTATGCATAATAGCTGTCTATATCCCCATGGCAACAACATTTCAACTATAAAAGAAATGTTTAACTAAGCAAAAACTTTTATAAAACAGCAAACAATCAGCCTAGGTGATATGAACATAGATTGGCTAAGTACAACTTACAAAAGAACCAACAATACCTAAATCATTATTCCCATTACCCAACCAATAACCACTCCAACATACTTAATAAAATCTCTTTCACACATACAAACAACCATAGTCTGGATACTCACAAATTATCCAAACAAAATCATAGCTACTGACTCACTCACTCACTGACTCCCTGAGGCACCACACCCCTACTTACATCTTCAGAGACACGATGAATATACACAGACAACAAATTCACAAAGAAAGAAACTTTTATCTCTTCCTTTAAAATACTAAACTGGAAACCATTAGAATTCCTCCCACTAAAAGAGGTTTTACCATTTCTTCAAGTCATATTTCCTAGATCTCCTTAATGCCCAAGCCTTTCTTCATATGAAAAGAACAAAAACAAAACCAGTCACTTAGCTAGCCAAAGAAACTAGACAACCTATGAACCACAGGAATAAAGCCTGGAAAACCTGGCAAAAATATAGATACTTCAGGAATACTGCTAAATCCAAAATTAAGAATGATAAAAGACTTACTTAACCTCCAAAATACAAACAAATATAACCCAAAGCTTTTTTGGCCTGTAGTGAATAGCCTCTTTTGATTCCGGTGTTATCTCTATCCCCTTAACTCCCTCCTGAAACATGATATTTGCAGATAAGATGATTAATTATAACTTGTTTACATTCTCTTGTTCTGTCTATGTCTCAAGTATTTTATTTATTTGTTTTTATTTTACATTTGTTAACCGGGGGTGTCTGACTGAGCCAAAATGGCCCTTTTTTCAGCAGAGGCACGGGGAGAAAAGCTCCGCATAGAAACATTAGATACATTTAGTTATTTAGACATGATCAGTATATACACAAATTACAAAATACATGTTTTTAAAGTGGTATGCAGCACATCAGCAGTTACAGTGGAGAGAACAAACAAAAAAATATTAATTTAAAAATAAAGGTAATGAATAGATTTGTGGTGTACAGCTACAATTTGAAACATAGGTAGAATACATACATAGTACACAGGTACAGTACATACATTGTAGATTAGCCAGTGTTTGTAAGTAAGATTTAAAACTATTATCAAGTACTCGAGGTTTAGTATGTGCACCTTCCTTATCTGCTTTCACTAGCCTGGGGAGCAGTCATGGCACTGCCAACTTTGCTTGAGATGTTGCCTGATGAGGTCTTTAAAGTAGGCTTTGGATGATGTGTTTTGAATGCTAGTGGGGACAGAGTCCCATTTTTAGCCACTAAACCACTATATAGTGCATCTTCAAAGCTATTGTAGCTGTTGGTGACTTCTAGTAGTAGTTTGCTTGATGATCTAAGAGGCGTTTTGGCTGAGTGATGTTGTACTAGGTTTTTGAGGGCAGAACACTTATTGGGGAGGTAATAGCTAGAATGACAGAGGCAGAGCTGATTGTAGGTTAGGAGGTTGGGCAGTTCAAGCCAGTGAAGCTGTCTCAAAGCAGTACAGTGATGAGTTCTATATGAACAATTTGCAGCAAAGTGGGCAATTCTGTTATAGCAGGCTTCCATTTTGATTAGTTCAGTTTTGTTGAGATTAGTCAGAATGGGAGATGCATAGAGTAGGATGGATAGAAGTTGTGAGTGAGCAATGGCTGATCTTGTGTTGTTGGTAAGAAATGGTTTGATACGGTAGAGTGATCACAGTTTGGCATGTACTTTTTTAATAGTTAAGTTGAGATGACTATCAAATTTTAGGTGGGAGTCTATGGTTACTCCCAATAGCTTAGCATGTGCTACTGGTGCGATTGGAGTAGCATTTGTGGAGTAGATAATGAATTGACTGTTATCAGTGTTTTTGTTAGAACTGGTTATAATCATAAGCTGAGTTTTCTTTGGATTGAGGATAAGTTGGGCTTTGGTAAGGTAGTTTTCAACGTCAGAGAATGCTAGTTGAGTTGTTTGCAGGATGGTTGGAATATTTTTTGCAGCACAGATTAAGGTAGTGTCATCTGCATACTGAATGACAGATGCATGCTGTGTGAAGGTATGGAGGTCATTTGTAAAGATTGTGAATAGTAGTGGTCCTAAGACAGAACCCTGTGGGACTCCTATAGTTATGGGCAGCTGAGGAGAGAGAGAATTTTCCCATTTCACAGCTTGGTACCTGTCAGTTAAGTAGCTTTGGAACCAGGTAAGAGTGGAATTTGATAGGTGATATTGGTTTAGTTTGTTTAGCAGGATTTGGTGCGAGACTGTGTCAAATGCTTTGGACATATCCAAGAAAAGAGTTGACATCTGCAGGCCTTCATTTTTGAGACGGTTTATTGCGTCTGTGAAGCAGTGGTACTCTGGGCAGGTCTGAAACCATGCTGAGTAGGTGACAGGATGTTGCTGTCTAAGAAATATTTTAGCACCTGGGTATGGATGCATTTTTCTAGGATTTTGGCCAGGGGGGAGAGTAAAGCAATGAGTCTGTAGTCATTACGTTCAGTGCAGGTCCTGCCTTTATGTATGGGTGTAACATAGGATATTTTCCAGAGTTTGGGCACATAGTTTTCAACAATTGATCTGTTTATGAGAGTGGAGATTGGGATAGCAATAGCATCTGCTGTGAGTTTCAAGAAATAGCTGGGGAGTAGATTGGCTGCTGTTGATGAGGTTTTTAGTTTGGAGAGCATGCTTTTGATTGAAGTGGTGGAAACTGTTTTGAGGGTAAAGCTTGTATTACTGTTATTTGTGTTGGGGGGATAGTGAGGAAGGAACTGAACTATGATACTAATGATAGAATTGAGTTCACAAAGTGGGAGTTGAATTGTATTTCGATGGGAACTTTAGTGTCAGGGGTGGTTGGTTTGGGGGTAGCCTTTTGGGTGGGTTTTAGTAGTTGGTTTACATTTTTCCAAAATTTTTGGGGGTTGTGTTGGTATTTAGTTGGTAATGTCGTGTAGTAGGATTTTTTTGTCCAGCCTAATGCATTTTTTTGCACAGTTGTGCAGTTCAGTATTCAGGTATATAGGGCATTTAGAGGCAACTATCTCTGGGAATGTTTGGGCTTATCAAAAAGTAATAGGGAATCATTTGACAAGATATGTAGAAGATTCTATAGGAATGAAAAAAGTGTATTAGTTCTCTGGGAGCAGCTGATGCATGGAACAGACTATCAAATTACATTAAAGGAAGTACTAGTTTAGATATTTTTAAGAACATCCTGGGAACATTATGGGAGCAAGTGTTTTGGAATATTAGCAGGCTAGAAGGGCATTAATACCCATGTCTGTATGTATGTAAATGTCTCAGTCACTGATTATTTCTGGATTTGTTGCTGATTTGTTGAGCTGTGCACTAGGCAAGAATTAAAATTATAACTTTGTCTCAGAAAATGTCTGTTAATTCACCTTCTCTTTTTTCCATTAATCTCAAGTTTCACTAATAATTCAAGTGTCTGATTGCACCTGATTATTTCTAGATGTGTCCCTGATTCAGAGCTATGCTGTGTCTTTTGGAGAAAATGTTGTGCATGTCATTTAATAATGACAAAGTTATAGACTTCTACTTCAGAAAATGTTTATTAATTCACATTCTGTTATTTTGTCAGTGTCTCAGGTTAATAGTAACAACATCTTGTGTTCTTTATTAAGAATGAATTTGTCCCTCATTCTGCTCTATTTAATCTTTACTCACAGTAGCATTATTTTCCACTAGTGTTTCCACAAGTGGAAACTAAACGCATTCATGCCAGTATCACTGCAGCTTTTATATAGTTTCTTTATAATGAATCTTTTCCAGTTAGTGTGCTATTTGGATTTCTTGTTCTGCAAATGTTTGTTGTTGGGACATGGTATGTCTGCTTTGTTTGTTTTCTTGTAGTTAAAGATGTGAGACATGATGGGCAGGATTCACGAAACCTCTGTGTAAGAGTTAACATGTCTTACACGGAGGCTGCAGTTAAACGGTATGACGTCAGCATGCCATGCATATGCATGAGGGCATGCTGAATCACACCCTAGGCTAACACGGTCCGTGTAGGAAAGTAGGGGGCGTGTCCGACTGGCAAGTTCTGCAAAGGGACACGCCCCCAGAAGAGTCAGAGTCCTGAAAGTAAACTCTCACGAGCGAGTCCGCGGAAATGTCAAGAAACACAACACCACACATGCCCCCACAGACTATAAACCCAACTGTAATGTAAAACATAAAAATAACAGTTTAATTTTTTTTTATAATTTCAAAAATGTTTGCCCGTAATTGCGCTCGGTTGCGCGGGTATGCACTCCGCTCAGCCACAGTTAGCAGTCAATGAAAAGCATATAAGATCTAAATATGCAAATTAAGCCAAGTAGCAATAGCGTAGTGATAGAGGCGTTGGCCAAAGAGGAGGTAGTCACGGTCCGAGCCCCCACAACATCATTTTCTATTTTTAGTTAAATAAGCATGAAACAATCTCCTGACATATATGTATGTATATATATATATATATATATATATATATATATATATATATATATATATATAAAACTATAATTTAAGTAAAATGTAATGAAATGGGCCATGTATTTTTGAAGAAATCCGAGACAATAAAATAAAAAAAAAATGTTATAAGTGCCCATAGCTGAGCAGCACTCTAACAAGCTGAGTATGACTGCTTGCAGGTGAGCAGCGGTTTAACAGGTGTAATATGAGTGCCCGGAGTTGAGAAGCACTTTAACACACTTAAAATGGGTGCCCGTAGCTGAGCAACACTTCACACAGTGTAATATGCATGCTCATAGCCAAATAATGTCTTACCCAGCGTAAGCCGTTTGCGCGGAGCTGCGCAGCGTGCCAACAGGCTTACCGACGGGCAACGTTGAGCAAGCTGTATTAAAACTGCCTTTACACAGACACACCTCCTAGCCTGTCTAGACAGTAGTAAAATAAAAAAAAAGCAATGGCCAGGCTCAAACCCAGGATACTGTGCACCATAGTCAAAGTACTAAACCACTCAGCCATGACAGTTGTACTGAGGAATGCATTATTAGCTTATATATAGGAATGAATGGAAATAGAAGCATGATAAAGCAGGTTTTTATAAGCTGATACATGTCCAAAATGGCCAATCACAGATAAGTGTGGGAAAACTGGCATATATAAGCCCCATAGATGGGAATACACAGCATAACTGATTGTGGAACCCATTTGCAGTCAGGATGGCAGGTGTAGGAGAGGGCAATCACTTCTGAGCACAGAGGTGGGGTGTTGAGGAGTCCAAATATATGGTTTGGCTCCTAGTCCATGATCATGAGGCTCAACTCATGCTGGGCCAGGTTCACTGGGGTGCATACAAGGCAGAGGCATGGAACTAGTTGGCACATCATCTCACCAGTGCCACAGGCATACCAAGGACTGGTGAACAGCTCCGTCACCACCATGCGGACCTGAAGAGACGTAAGCAGGACCAACTGAACCGTTGGATCCAGGAGGCCTGGCAAATGCCCAATGCCCCACTACTGAGTAAGTATCCATGTAATTAAGTATGTAAGAAATTAGCCTATATTATGGAGATGTATGTTCCAATATTACTTCATTTATATCACAGCTGCAGGTGTCCGTTCTATGAATCGGCGAGCCTATGCTGATAGGCTGGTGCGGTTGCGCTACCAGGCAGGTTAGTAATTATTTTGCTGGAATTGTTATAGAATATAAGTGAGACTGCTTGTAAAAGAGTTCAGTGTTGTCACATATTAATAAAGTTCAAATAAGCCTAGAAGTAAGATTCTGCTAGTACTGTATGATTAGATAAGTGATGCAGCCTGTAGTCCAGAAATAAACATTAAACAAGTGTGAACTAGAGATTTTCCACCTGTATTGTAATATCAGATAACTGCTTCAGCCTGAAAATGACTGGTGAACAATCTACAGAGGATAGACATGTGTCAGATACATCCCCTTTTAAAATCTGCCATATGAAATAAATGAGTCTGTTGGAAAGGATTGTTGTAACAAGTAAGAAATGTTAATAACGCCTATAATTCAGTACCATCATGAATTGTAAAAATAAAACAAGTAAGAGTGTGAAAAAGAGGTATGAATTGACCAAGAAAGCTGTAATAAGTCTGGAATAAAGTTATACTGTAGTCAGTACATTATGAAATGAATGAGACAGCCACAACCAAAGAGTGAAATGGGTTTAAGAAAGTACTGAACCTGGAATGTGTCTGTCCCACAATTTGGATATGTTGCTGTACCCTTGCAATATGGAGATAGTATGGTTGTATGAAATACTGAACATCCACAGTTGTCTAGAGCCATATAAATCAAATGTAGCAGGGTGCTGTACCTGAACACAGCCAGATATGAACATGTATGAATAAAAATGGAATGTATATTAATGTAGCAGCAACATTCCCACCACCAACATTCCTAAGGTTACATATAGGAAACTGTACTAAGACATGTAAGGTATATATATCTGCAGCTACTAGAAATGTACAGCATATGTATAGGTAGTTTAAGTTGTTAATGTAATATTTATTCACCCTACCCTATTTCACAAATATTGCCATTCCACACCAAACTGGGTATGTGTATTCACAATTAATTCCCATGGACATTTGTCCTGTTGGTTCATACATATCTGCATGTATGTTGATGCATGTGCCCTGTTCACATATCCAAACCTGATGGCCTGTTGTCATCAATCAACCCTGCATGCTGTTGGATTGTGTACTGTTGTTCTAAATATGCATGTGTTATGCTTGCTGTTCAATGTTTGGAATTTATGGGTGTTTGGTTAATGGGAATACTGATGCATGCTGTTACAACTAATTTTGAATGATGTTATTTGTTACTAACCCAAAATGTCATAAAATACTTCTAAACATAGGACAAGAGGGAAGGCGGGTTCCAGCGGACCCACCTCTCCCACCTCAGCTGGCGAGTGCACCTGGCACTAGTGCCCAGGCCGGAACCTCCTCCGGTCGCCCTGTGCCACCTTCGGGTGGAAGCGCTGCAGGGGATGGGGCTCCCCCCCCCTCTGCAAGCGTGGCTGGAGGAGAACGTCCACTCACCCTCCAAAGTGTCTGGTCTGTGGTGCATAGTGAGATCAGGCATTCTGTGCTTGAACGCCTACATCAGCTTGAGGCATGGGTGGCGCAATTCACGGGTGTGCCTGCCCATCCTATACAGCCCCCAGCACAGCCCCATCCTGAGCAGTGAAGGCGCAGTGGTAACTGCCCATGGGTGGGGATCTCAGTTCCACTGTTGCCATCTGTGGGCTCATGGGCTTGCGATATCCAAACATCCGTCCCCGTCAATTGTGTTTCCCCCCACATGTGTCATACTCCGCCCCTGTATGCATCTTGTTTGTCTTGTCTGTTAACCTCCACGACCTACCTCCCCAAATATACATACTTCCTGTACCTCATATTCCACTCTCACCTGAAAAAAAAATTAAAAAGGGACTCTGTTCCCACAAAAATATTACGCCCCATACATAGCTGCCCATTTTGCAGACATGTCTGCTGGACATGTCAACTGATAATTAAAATTGGCTGTACAACATATTTTGTTGTCCTCATCCCTCTCTCAGGGGTGGAAGGTTTCAAATTTCACACCAATTTACACACATATGCACAGCTGTTGCTGATAAAGAAATGGGCAGCTATGGGCCTTCCCTACATCCTTCCTGCAAATCCCAAGCTTGTTTTCCTACTGTCCTACCCTCTTTGTGCCCCCTTTTTCATCACTTTCCTATCTCCCCATTTTCTTTTCTTTAAAAGAAATTAGCGCGGGTGTTAGCGAGAGTAAGCACTTTTAAGCAGTAGTCAGTGGGTGTGCGCTTGTGTGCGCTTAGCTAAGTGTGTGTGCGCGAAGCTAAGCGGTACTGCGCAAACCAGCGCAAACCCGCTTACAACTGCTTAAAAGTGCCTTAGTCACTCTGGATGACAAGGCCTGCAGTCTGCTCAGCAGAAAAATAAAATTCCCCTGTCAGTCTCAAACCCAGGACCTTGGAAACACTAGTCTGCATGACTTACCCCTAAGCTATGACTGATATACAAGAACTTTGTGCTGAAAGCAATATATCATGAAATAGAAGGACTGAATGTAAAGGGAATATAGGAAGGCTATTACACAAAGCTTGTTTCTTGTATCTTTACTGGCAATTCTTGTGGAATTGCATTACATTAGTGTGATAAGAGAAACAGCCATGCTAGTAGGCAATAATGTTACAGTAGCACCTTGCAGACCCCACAGAGTATCAGAGCAGGATAAACGCCACCATATTTGAATAGGTAAGAGGCCAGACCTCCCAACTGTGACTGATTTACAGGGATGTCCCTGATTTGCAAACAAATGTTAACTGTGCCCCACTGATTCCCTGTGAAATGTACTAACAGTAGGCAGAAAGGTGGGGAATCCCACGTAATGGTAACTGTCAATAAGTTAAAGTAGACACTACTTGCATGTCAGAAATGGTGTAGTAATACATATGCTCAAAATACCCCACAGTCACAACTGCAGAATATCTGAAATATATCACAGGTGTATCCCACTGATATGTACCATTCCCTGAGGCTGCTCAAATATATACCTGAGAGTATCTGAGGCCTGCAGGTGTCAGAAACACACAGGCATATCAGCCTGTCTGCTGTTACACACTCTGTGAATAGCTGTAGAACTGCTTCCACAAGCACACCCTCGTGTAGGAGTACAACCCAGAGATATTAAAGGATGCAGCCATCTAATAAACTAAGGACAGTATAGCAGTTTACAAGCACTGCATGTGCCTGATATTCATAACTGTTAGTACAAAGTACAAGGCCCCACTACTGCTCAGCAGCAAAATAAGATACCCTTGTAAGTGTCAAACCCCACACCTTGGCCTCACCAGACTGCATGCAGTGCCACCAAACCACACCAAACATATAAGAAATTGCTGCTGAAAGAAATATATCATGCATTACAAGGAGTGAATGTAAATGGAAAATAGGAAAGCCATAGCAACACATTCCAGTAAAGACAAATAGCAGTCCTTCAAGGAGTGAATGTAAAGGCTAAATAGTGAAGCCATAGCAAGAAATTGCAAGAGCCACTGTTGTATACCTGTTAATCCACAAGTCCCACAGGAAAGTACATACTCCCATGTAAACAGTATTAGCATTATTAGGTGTGAGTTAACATACACACTGAGAAGAATGAACTGGAAGAAGCAACAGTCAGGTTTCAGTACAACATGCATTTCAGTGGCTGCAACACAGCCTTAGATATGAGACACATGCCAACCTTTTGACTCACGCAACAGTGTCCACAGCAAACCAGCATGGTCCCCACCTTGAAAAACTGAAAGGTCTACGCCTACCTAATCCAACATTTTATAGCACTGTCCTGAAATCACAGTGAGAACTGCAATTACCACACAGCAGGCTGCATGCAGTTAGTAAATGCTGGCCAACAATTGGTGCAGAGGCCATCAAATGTACATGTGCAGATACCTACAAAAGCAGCCTATACTCCCAGTACACACATGCAATAATATCATTGCAGCAACTGGAGGGAGAGAGAGAGAGACGGACAGAGAGAGAGAGAGAGACACCAAAAAAAAAAAAAAAAAGCCATCAAGACAGCAGCAAGCCAGTCAGCCAGCAGCAAGCCAGCCAGCCAGCAGCCATCCAGCAGCAAGCCATCCAGCAGCAAGCCAGCCAGCCAGCAGCAAGCCATCCAGCAGCAAACCAGCCAGCCAGAAGCAAGCCAGCCAGCAGCCATCCAGCAGCAAGCCATCCAGCAGCAAGCCATCCAGCAGCAAGCCAGCCATCCAGCAGCAAGCCTGCCAGCCAGCAGCAAGCCAGCCAGCCAGCAGCAAGCCAGCCAGCAGCAAGCCAGCCAACAGCAAGCCAGCCAGCCAGCAGCAAGCCAGCCAGCAGCAAACCAGCCAGCCAGCAGCAAGCCAGCCAGCAGCAAGCCATCCAAAAAAGCTGTCATAAACAAAGGTAATGTAAACTACATAATCTAATAATCTACATACTGTGAACCCTCCATATGTGTTAGCAGTCTGTATCTATATGTATATGAAGATGTGCATAGGGCAAGGGACATACTGCAACTGTTAGTGAAGGCTGGACATACATATGTAGTTGAAGGTTGCTATGTGCACATATCAATGCAGGTTGTAGTACAACGTACAATGTACAATGTAGGTTGTACAGCAATGGATGTTTAGAAGTATGTTACTGTGTGTATGTGTATGTGTGTATATATATATATATATATATATATATATATATATATATATATATATATATATATATATATATATATATATATATGTATATGTATAAATATATATATATATATATATATATATATATATAGAGAGAGAGAGAGAGGTATGTATAAATAGATAGACATATATAGATAGATAGAATAGGTATATACATATATACGTAAGAGACACATACATATATAGATATCTAGTGATACATACACATATACAGACAGATATGAATGTCTATAGATATGTATGTATATGAATATCTCTCTCTCTCTCTCTCTATATATATATATATATATATATATATATATTTTTATATATATATATATATATATATATATATATATATATATATATCTAGACTGAGAGAGGCACATGTGGGCAGATGTATTGCAACAGGTGCCTGGTGACAAAGGCATGGACTGAACACCAGTGTGGATACTGGAGTACCATACCCCATTCCAAAACACTTTAACCACTAACCACCACATAGGTGGTTGCCTGCCTACTACTGGATGTCCAAAAAACAAAAAAGCAGGCAACAACGATAGTCCGTGAATGACTTTATTACCTAAAGCGTTTTTCGTACATACAGTGTACGAACTCCTTCAGAGAAACCAGATCATTAAAATCAGTTCACTTAAATACCCTACCACAATCAGCTGATACTAAAAGGCAACAATTATCTTAAAGATACAACACCGTAAACATATATTTGTCCTAATAATTTTTAAACAGTATTAACAATTTAAAAATATTTTATGCACTTGTATCAAAAATATATATATTCATAAAAATCCACAAAATAAATTGATTAGACTGCATATAATATAAAAAATAGAAATAAAAATGAATAATAACAAATAAATAAACTATTTCACTATGGCTACCAAAACAGTAACTGTCAAACCAGTGACCAACCTTAAACCCCTGATACCTTCAATATAATAAACTAATAAAATAAAATAAAATTCTACCTATTAAGGCTCCTAAGCTTTAATAATGCCATAATAGAACAGAAATCATTCAACCCTGGCCAATTATAAGAATATAACAAGCTAGTACAGCTAATACCGGACCTGCATTTAGCGGAAGTTCTCGGCAAACGGTACCGGTGAATACTAGCGTGGATTCTAACCCAGGGCTTATTGGACTTCCAAATTTGGTGGATTGGTTAAATACTTCTACTGGATGGAATTATTCAAATCCATCGATTGGTTTGGTGAGTCCGGCTAGGGAAGATTCTGATATTTGTTTACTATTGAATTCTTTTGGCCACATCCTGCTTAAATATAACAAACTTTCATTGGAAATCGATTATTTTAATGAATGTCTAAGACTGCAAATAGTACCTAAGGGACTTAGGGTATGGCAATACCCCACTGGTTTAGTCCCTGATTCTTCATTTCATCTGGATTTATTAAAACTATTTAATAAACAGGGCTTGGAGTTAATTGAAATTATGAAAACTAATTACAGCTTAATGAATGAGGAGCTTAAAGACAGTATATCTTTATTGGATACTCAAATAAAGACACATCCTGATTTTGTTAGATATAAATTTAAGTATTCACGTATTTTTGAGACTATTGACTCCTTTATCAATAAAGCCAGAACTACTAAATGTAAAAAATTACAGAGGGACACTCAGCAATATGAGCAAGGAACAGCCTATCCATCCCCTCCACCTGCGCAGCAATGGAACATGGTTAAGTCTAGAGGAGAGCAGAATGTTGTTATACCTACCCCTTCTCAATCTTTAACTTTGCAAACTTCCACAAATGATGAGGGTCAGTCCATCAATGGTCAGTATGATACATTTCCAGTACCTTCATCTAGCAATACCCCCATTTTTTCAACATCTAATAATAGCAACAATAATGCTGCTACAACTAGTAATGAGGGGGGTTTACGAAGAAGTGAACGTTTGCAAAATCAGCCTAAAACTAATAATTCTTTTTCCAATAATGCCCAAGGGATGTTTAAACAATCGGTTTTTCAGAGGGGGAAATCCCAGGGCAAATGGAATCAGAAGAAGAAATACAACAAATGGAAGTAACTACTGTTGATCCACAGTTGACCCCCCCACATTATTAAGAACTCCGAGGGTGACTTTTCCATTTACAATTATTCTTCTGTTTTTGTTACTACTGGTCTGGCTGACCTTTTAGCAAAAGGTCTTACTTTTGTTCCTATGAGGAATATGAATATTATTAATTGCATTTTGGATTTGAAAATGTATGTCCGAAAATTAAATTTGGTATCTTTATTTGGGAATATGACTATGGCAAAAGATAATCGTTATAAAGTTGCTAGTACTTTTAACCCCCCCTACATAATTCCTTGGTTATGTTTGAAAAAATGTGTGAGCTTGATCTTAGGCACATGCAATATATAGGAAAGAATAATGATTGTAGGAATAATCTTTCTGAGGAAGAAGTTAAATGGATTGAGTATCTGAAAGAAACAAAAGTACACATAATGAAACCAGATAAGGGTGGTGGCCTGTTTTTTATGGACCAGATAGATTATGAAAATAAAACTGAACATATGCTATCATCTGAGTCGTACATGCAAGTTTCTTTAAATGAGTATAACCAGGCCATCAGTAGAGTTAAATCATATACTAACGATTTATCTATAGATCGGAGGATTAATATTGACCTTTATAATTATCTAATTATGCCTTCACCTATGGTCCCTATATTATTCAGGATACCAAAAATACATAAGGATTTAGTTAACCCACCATTTAGGCCAATTGTCAATGGTAGAAATTGGGCAACTTATGCTTGCGCTAAGGTGGTGGACGATATGCTCAAAAAATATGTTAATCTTAAATCAGCTATTTGTAAAGATTCCTGGTCCTTTTTACAAAGAATTAACGATATTACCTTTAGTGAAAATTTTAATTTACTCACAATAGCCGTAAAAGATCTGTACACCTCTATTCCGCAGGATTTGGGAGTAGAATGGGTTGTTTTGAATTTGAAAGAAAAAGGTGCTTCTTCATCAGAACTATGGCTTATAGAGGAATTATTAAATATAGTTCTGGCACACAATTTTATTACTTTTAAAAATAATTTCTACCATCAAAAAAGTGGGGTGGCCATGGGTTCACCCTACGGTTCAAGTTTTGCCAACCTAGTTATGAGCTACTGGGAAAAACAATATGTTTTTGGTAACAAAAGTATTTCTTCTAAAATCGTTTACTATACTCGTTATTTGGACGATATTTTCATTTTGTTGAGAGGTAATAGGGAAGTGGTTGAAAACCTTGTGGATTACTTTAATTGCAGTACAGAGTTTCTTCATTTTACATTTAACTTCGAAGATAATCAGATTGCTTATTTAGATGTTTTATTGATGAAGAATAATTCGGCCCAGAAATTTGAAACTAAAATATATAGAAAATCCTCCTATTCCAACACATTCCTACATTTCTCTAGTGCTCACCCTTTGTATCAAAAGAAGTCCGTGATTAAAGGACAATTAGTTAGGGCTGCACGTATGACTACAAAAAATGTTGATTTTCTTGAGGAATGTGAGAAATTAAAGGGTATGTTTCTTAGAAGAGCATACCCTATGAAATTTATTGATGGAATATTGGATGAAATTCTTGATAAAAGACATTGAGTCTTTTGCAAGCCTATAGTTAGTGGGCATGAGATAGATGGATATAATGATCTAAACATCTCAGAGTTTGGGCTATCAGTTTCAAAAAATTTTCCAGCTTCTTTGGATAATCCACCAGAAAATAATTCGTACCCTTTTGAATACAGCTTGACCCTTACCTTTATTTTTATTTTATTAAAGGAATAATATCTAAGAATTGGAATATAATAAAAGAAAATAAAGATTTACTTGAAAAGGTAGGTAGGTCACCAAAATTTACAATTAGACGGGACAGGAATTTTAAGCAACTGCTTGAAAGTATTAATAACCATAAAAGTAGTACCCTTAATAAAGGTTTACTTAATTGTGGTTCATGCCTATATTGTAAATTCATGTTGGTTAGTAATTATATTAAAATTAATAACTTTGATTTGAAAAGTAAGTATAAAACTAACTGTAACTCTAAAATGGTGGTATATATAGCCCAATGCCAATCTTGCCCATGTTTCTATGTGTGCAAAACTGTTCGGAGGCTTAGAGATAGAGTCTACGAGCATATTTATAGTATTAAGCCCTGGCTAAACATGTATTTGAACATCCTACACATACTTTTAAATTTTGGGTCTTGGATCAAATAACGTCTAATATTAGGGGTGGTCCTTTTGAATTATACTTGGAAAGGTTAGAATTAATATGGCAGATTAGGTTATATTCTTATAATTGGCCAGGGTTTAATGATTTATGTTCTATTATGGCATTATTAAAGCTTAGGAGCCTTAATAGGTAGAATTTTATTTTATTTTATTAGTTTATTATATTGAAGGTATCAGGGGTTTAAGGTTGGTCACTGGTTTGACAGTTACTGTTTTGGTAGCCATAGTGAAATAGTTTATTTATTTGTTATTATTCATTTTTATTTCTATTTTTGATATTATATGCAGTCTAATCAATTTATTTTGTGGATTTTTATGAATATATATATTTTTGATACAAGTGCATAAAATATTTTTAAATTGTTAATACTGTTTAAAAATTATCAGGACAAATACATGTTTATGGTGTTGTATCTTTAAGATAATTGTTGCCTTTTAGTATCAGCTGATTGTGGTAGGGTATTTAATTGAACTGATTTTAATGATCTGGTTTCTCTGAAGAAGTTCGTACACTGTATGTACGAAAAGCACTTTAGGTAATAAAGTCATTCACGGACTATCGTTGTTGCCTGCTTTTTCGTTTTTTGGAGTTACTACTGGATGTGTCAGAAGGGAACATGGGAAACAAGTGTACAATAGCCTCCCCTTTGATATTCACATTGGCACACTAGTCTTGTAATCCCTGTACATGGTATGTGTCATCACAAATGGTGTGTCAGCTAGGAAAATTTAGGTCACTGTACCCCTCTACACCTCACAATGTCCTACATGGTATGTACCTCCCATGACAACTACAGCAAGGGAAAAGGACACAGACATACCTAACAAAAAGTGATAATGCCCTCAAACACATTCCCTATGCAGAGTGACTGGCAAAACCACAGAGTGCCTTTCATACTACCTACACAGAGGTTACCACTGCTGGAAATACAGAGTTGTGTCACACCCATACCAGTTGTCCAACCGCCATGGTAACACCTCACAATCTGTCCAGCCTAAATGACCTATGGCCCTCATCCTTGTCACCGCAGTAAACAGCACATGCTGGAGGTACAGGTTCCTGTCCACAAATAAGCCATACCCTGGACTAAACCACCCAGCATTAACAAGCAAGGCTCCTTATTAGTAGATGTCAGACATACCCGTGATGAATATTATGCAGATAGGTAATATGCCGTATGAGTGACCTCTGTGTAACTGTGTGACAGGAGCAAGTACAATCACATTACATGTGTCCCAAGGGGCAGGGTAGCATAACACTATGCTGCCGTAGGCCCAGGGCCAATAGCATAGTACCTACCTATGACACAATGCACACACACATGTAGTCATTGCAATACCAACTATGTGAGGTGGAATGAGTGTGCCACTGACTGTGTGCGAGGTCTGTAATGGTGTGATGGCTCAGCATGACTTTGTGTCTGTCATGGTAGTGTGTGTCCTCGGTGTGAGGCCAGAGAAAGATGTGTCAGTTATTGGGATACAAACATACTACATTGCCATATGTTGTGCTGTGGTTCCCTGTATATGACTGCGGTGTAGGTAGGGGTATGGCAGCAAAGACTAGGGTAGATTACCATTGAAATTGTAACTGTGCATTGCATGCATTGCATGGGATGACAATATTTCCCATCCATTAGCTTGATACATACCCCCAGTGTGAGGTTGCACATTGGACCTCAAACAGTGTGCTGAGTGCTGGTGTATACTAGTTTGTTGTATGGAGTGTGGCAGGCACTGTCACACAGTTGTTGGCTGAGCACTGATATGTGTTAATTTACGTGTGTATCCCCTGATAGACAGACAGATGCTATATATGGCAGTTCAGTGATATCAGTACAGTAGAGTATTATGTGTGCCATATTACTTGCTCACATATTTTTCTTTTCCTTCCAGGGCGATGGTGCATCAGCGCAACCCCTGTTATTCAGCTGCAGAGGATGAGGAGATACACCAGAGCCTGGTGTGGGATTTTCCCACACTGTTTTCACGGACCAGCCAGAACCAGCAGGAGAGGGCTGCACTGTGGCAAGACCTTGTCCGTCAGGTAAATGACATAGGCATGCATAACCGGACATATGAGCAGGTACGCCATCACTGCAGTGATTTAATTAGAAATGTCCATCAGCGTGTGTCTGATATCCACAGACAACAGCTTGCCACAGGTGGTGGGGTACCTATCCACCCCCCCCTCACCAGACTGGAGGAGCTCCTCCTAAGTGTTGTGGCTCCAGGCCAACAACAACAACATCCACAGACATGTGTCATGATGGAGGCTGGAGTCACCCAGCATGTGGACATGAAGTGTACAGGTAACATGCCATATCTGTAGTTGAGTGTTGTCTGCACTGATAGTTTATGCATGTGTGAGATGTGTACTGTGTGTGTAGCTGTTATCCTGGAAATTCTTGTGCAAGATTGATATTCTGAATATCATCAGTTCACCTGTGAAAGCCAACTGTTGTACTACTGTACTGTATCATACTCACAGTATCAATGGCACAGTTGTGCCCACTGACAATAACTGTCTTATTTGTGCAGGTCCCTCTGGAGTAACAGCACGGCAGCCAATCCATGCTGGTAAGTGTGTAATAACAATACTATTAATACTAATGATAATAATAGTAATAATACCCTCAAACAGCATTGTGTATGTGTTCGATTGCAGGTGTGTGTGAGTTTGTATCTCATGTACTGAGGAGTGTGCATGTGTGCACGTGTGCATGTGTGCATGTGTGTGTGTGCCCATGTGCATGTGTGCATGTGCCCATGTGTGCATGTGTGCATGTGCCCATGTGCATGTGTGCATGTGCCCGTGCGCATGTGTGCATGTGCCCATGTGCATGTGCCCATGTGCATGTGTGCATGTGCCCATGCACATGTGTGCATGTGCCTATGCACATGTGTGCATGTGTGCATGTGCCCATGTGCATGTGTGCATGTGTGCATGTGCCCATGTGCATGTGTGCATGTGTGCATGTGCCTGTGTGCCCAGGTTCTGATGTTGCTCTGTTGGCGTGCAGCAGGGAACCTGAAGCCACTGCTGGGGATAGTGATAACGATGATACATGTGTAATGGCACAGGGAGGTGTGACAGGGTCTGTTGTTGGTCAGCCAATCGACAGTACACAGCAGTCAACCCCATCAGTGCGCACAGTCATCCTGCCGATACATCCATTGTGACCAATGTCCTTAGCTGAGGGACAGAATACAGTGGGCATTGACCAGGGTAATGTGGTATCAGTGGCACATGCATCCCCTCACAGCAGCCATGGCCAGAGTCCTGACATGGTACCACACAGGCAGATGTCCAGGGGTTCTCGTGGGAGCATCCATGGTCATACTGCCCCTGTTAGACATGCCCAAAGAGGTCTTTCAACCTCAGCTATGTTCCGGGCTGTAATGCAGGCACAGGCACGTATGGAACGGTATACCAGACAGGGTCTGAGGGAGCTTAGAGCACATCGCACTGCTATGAATGACAATATGCGTGACGTAGCGGCTGCCATCCGTACTGTCGGCGAGGTCATTGACAGACATTGGGGGGACACATTAGATCTGTTCCACAACTACATGTCCATGAGCCAGGGCAATGCAGGACAGTTGAGGCATCGATGTGGATGTATGCCAGCAACATCAGCAGCTGGCAGTCATCGTGGATGACAACAAACCTGCAGCCGCTCCCATAGTGCCAGTACCAGCCCCAGCAATGCTGGGTCTGTGCTGTCATCAGACCGCCCTAGAAGACCATGTGCACTTGGCTCTGGACAGTCCCAGCAGGGACATGTGCCCAGTCATCAACCAACTGCTTCTGATGACAGTACCCAGTCTGGCTTAGTACCTGATACTGTCCGTAGCACCCCTGCCAGGCACAGGTACCATGTCCGTGGCCAGAGACACTGATCTGTATGACCTGGCAGGTACAGTCTGTGGCTGTCCACAAACACCCGTATATGGCAGCCATGAGGTGGAACTGGGTGCATGCATACACACATGCATAATGCTAACACCTAGGGCTAACACATACACACACACACACACTGCATCAACATTGCCCCATGTTGTACTGTTGTCCCTCACTAACACACACACACATACATGTCAACTGGATGTGTCAATGGCAGACTCTGGCATACCAAGTACACACCCTGTGCATATGATGAAACTGTGCCACCTCCTGCAATCTGTAACATTGATGCAGGAAAAGGATAGCATGGTGCTGATGCACAGGGTGACTACATAGAACTGTAGTAATATTATCATGTTGTTAACAGTACAGTGTAATGATATCATTGTGGGTATATCCCAGCATGCCTGATGCATTAACAGTATGATTGTCATTGTAGTTTTTTATACACCAGTGTTAATTCCAACAGTGTAATGTCTGCACATCTTTGCATTCTGGTGGTAAGACTGAAAACACAAACCCACCTACATAGGTAGCACAGGGGATAAGAAAATGGAAGTAATGATACTCAATGCCAGACATGTAAACCGCAAGATGCATGCAGTCCAAACTCTACTCAGCATGGAGAATGCTGATATCTGTGCAGTGACAGAAACCTGGTTCAAGGCTCCCAAGAGCACCCTAGCACTACCAGGTTACACCTCATACCATGCTTTACAGCCCCAAAACATGGAACTAACTATGAAAGGAGGGTGAGTATCAATAAATGTCAAGGATACCCACACCCCCAGGTTGGTGCCACAGCATGAAGCATCACAGACTATCCATGTGCAACTAACAGTGGGTAAAACTGCCTTCCATTTCATAGCCTGCTACAGACCACCCTCCTAAACCCAGGAAACCCACTTGGCCTACTTAAGAACACATGAATATATGAAGGTGTCTCCAAACAACATTATATTGGGCAACTTCATCTACTCACACATAGACTGGGAACATTACTGTAGCTCCAACACCCTTGGCCAAAGGTTCCTAGAATTCATAAACTCAAATGCTATGGAACAACTTGTTACCACTCCCACAAGAGGGGAAAACATACTGCACCTGATCATCACCAACATGGGGACTCTATGCTCCAGACCAGAAGTGTATCCCTCACTGGTAAGATGACACCATAGAGTAATCTCACTGTATATTCACATACCAACCACAGCCCCTGCACAGAAAACCACAGTGAAAAAGTTGTGTAAAGCAAATTACACACAGCTCAAAACTGAGACAGAGGTGGAATCCTTCAAAGCCCCTGGGCCTGTGGAAAATATGGCCCACACTGCTGAATCCTTTATAAATGCATTCTATGAACACCTCCAGGAATGCACAGATCATGCAATTCCAAATATAACCAAGACCCAATCCTCCAAAGATAGGAGTCCTTTCTGGTGGACCCCAGCCACATAACAGAAAACAATAGAAGGAGGAAGCTACTACATGATCGACCAATATCCCACAAAGGGAAGGCATCTCTGATCAGTATTTGGACAAAAATTACGGGCACTCATAAAATCGTCTAAGGCCAGCTTCAAAAGAAATATTGCACAAGACACTAAGGATAATCACAAGGCTTTCTTTACTTATGTTAGGAATCTGGGTGGGAATTCCCACCCAAATATGCTCAGAAGTTGTCCTAAATGACACAGAATACACCTAAGCCACATACATTGCCAACATCATTGCTGACAGGTTCAGCACAAACATCTCACCCCCCCCACCACAAGGGCAAATATATATCCCAGCAGAGTGATGCCCCCCTGACATCTGAGATGCTCAGTCGGCCTCTCCAAAGCAAAAACACAGCATCAATGGGAGCAGACAGTGTCCCAGGCTGCATCCTACATGAACTCCAAGAAGAACTAAACACAAACATAAAACTACTGTTCAATCCCAGCCTTACTACAGGATATGTAGCCAAGGAGTGGTGTACAGCAAAAGTGATCCCTCTCCACAAAGGTGGTGCCTCAACGGATCCTGGAAACTATTGCCCTGTACACCTGACTAGCTTGGTCTGCAAAGCTATGGAAAGGATCATCATAGACCTCATAAATAAAGTTATTGGGGACCTACAGACACTGGATCCTACCCAGTTTGGCTTTGTTGAGGGCACATCCTGCCTCTTAAACCTGGTTGATGTCTTTGAAACAGTCACCAAGGCCAGTGATGAGGGGAAGGTGTTCAACACAGCCTACCTGGACCTCGCAAAAGCCTTTGATACAATACCCCACTCAGGCATTATAGAGACGCTCACCAGCATAACTATAAACCCCCATGTCACTAGATGGATTGCAAACTGGCTCATGGACAGAACACACATGGTCAGAATTGCTGGAGCCATGTCACACTCCAAACCGGTTACAAGTGGCATCCCACAGAGTTCAGTCCCGGGACCTCTCTTGTTTGTTATATATTTCTCGGAGGTACAGGCCAACACAGAAGGACTGTGGCTGAGCAGGTTCACAGATGACTGCAAACTGTGTGCCATAATCAACTCACCAGCCAACAGAAGCATCCTACAAAAGGGCCTCATAGAAACAGATAGCTGGTGCCAGAGCCATGGCCTCAAGCTAAACGCCAAAACCTGTATAGTCATCCACTTTGGCAAAAACTAAGTGCCCACAACTTAACACATAGGTGGTAAGCCATTAAGTACTGTACACATGATTAGAGACCTGGGGACCTGAGTTGATAGCAAACTGTCATTTGACAACCACGTGGTTGTAGTGGTTACACAGACAGTTTATATAGGCCACCTAATCATGAAGGGATTCACAGCTAGATCACAGGAGGTCATCGTGCCTCTTTAGTCATCCCTCATCAGGCCCATAATTGAGTACAATGCCCCTTTTGTGGTGTACCTTACCAGACACCTGACCTGCAGCAACTGGAATGTCCACATAAGTACCTCACCAAGGGGATCAAAGGGCTCAAACAGATGCCTGACATATAGAACCATGTCCAACCTGGAATTAATGGACATGCTGCACCTCAGAAAATCCAAATCCCATGGAGGGATGTGCTCGTGACACTTGCACCTCAGCACTTACATAAACAGGACATGCTGGAGGGACAGATTCATAACCCAGAGGCTCCCTTCACTCTAGAATAAAATCACAGTCCAGGTTAGGCAGAGTCCCTTAATGACTCTCTGCAGGAGGAATGTTGCTGAGTGGATGGGAGATTGTAGGTTTACCCCGGGTATCACTTCTGTGTCACTGTTACACAGAGGCTGAGTATACTAACCTGGAAAAAGGCCATATCAAAATTCATTTAACATGGGTGTCAAAAGACAAACACAGTCTGGCTAGGCTTATAACTGCCCTAGGGCAGATAGCCTAGTATGAACCTATGAACCTATTACATGATGTATCCTTAACTGATACACAGATGTAGGAAACCCAGTGTCAATGATATCTCTGCAGTACTACACTATACCAGTAGCCATTCTTACTGAGCCACACATATCCCTGTGAAGAATGCTGTTTGGCATATAGCAGTCTCACATACATGCCAACACACTACCGATATGTTAATCCATGACTGGCAATGTATACAGTGGCCTACAATGCATTCTGCACATGACACACATGACCACCACATGGGTATCATACAGATGGATACCTGTTGTCCAAGCCATGCTCTATTACTGTAATGCAACTGTAACTTTGTCATCAGCATGTACTTAATATAGTATTCCAGTAGTACCATGTAGGTGGCAGCACCCATCATGTAGAACGGGTAATGGTGTGTACATATGGACAAGTATTTTCTTGTCTATCCTGTGATATTTACATTTCCAAAGGTATTGTGCAGTCCCTTGGTGTATCGCCTAAGCAAGAAGGTGTCTTTATTCATATCAGCAACAGTTGCCATACACCTACACTGGATGTCCATTACTCACAGACTTTGCTGTGTTATAACGTGTGACATATACTCCAGACATGAACCCTCACCCACATTAATATATCACAGCTTTCATGAGTGTGTGTCATCCAGTTGACCTAGGACACAGATCACTGCAGTAGCCTGCATTGTCAACAACATACATGTATGGCGTACAGTCTGGGAATCTGCAGGACATGCTGGCACAAGTAACAACTGTATTCACATGAGGCAGGCTTCACACATAGGAACTATTTAAGGTCACAGGTACATATTTCTATGTGGCACACACATACCTGATGTGTGCATTGAAATTACTGTTATAATTATATGTCATACCATAATAAAAGCAACACCCACCACACATTGACAAACTGCGTGACAGAAACACACATGGCGTTTATAGGATTCAAACTCCTACCTAACTATGTTATGACACTTGAGAAAAACGCATTAGCAGAGTGCACTATTCGCATTATTGGGTGGTTTTTATTCTCCTGCTATACTTATAGGGTGCTGACATCATCAGTCTTTACAAAGAGGAATGTACATCATGTAGTGTGTTATTCCAGTTGCCAAAAGGTCCATTTCTTTTAAAGAGAATTGCACACAACCTGCCCCCCCAAACACACACTGAGCATTTGCAAGATTCAAACCCCAACCTAATTAGGTTATGACACTTGAGAGAGATGCATTAGCAGAGCGCGCTATTCGCATTACTGGGTGTTTCTTCTTCTCCTGCTATACTTATAGGGTGCTGACATCATCAGTCTTTACAAAGAGGAATGTACATCATGTAGTGTGTTATTCAAGTTGTCAAAAGGGCCATTTCTTTGAAAGAGAATTGCACACACCCTGCCCCCCACCCCCAAACACACACACACTGAGCATTTGCAGGATTCAAACCCCTACCTAACTATGTTATGACACTTGAGAGAAACGCATTAGCAGAGCACACTATTTGAATTACTGGATGGCTTTTCTTCTCCTGCAGTATTTATAGGGTGCTGACATCATTATTTAGAAAGAGGTATGTACATCTATTACTATCCATCAGTATGGGGGATAGAATATATATGCATTAACAGAAGCCTACTTCAGGGTCAGATATGCACATCAGCACTGCCAGGTTATGTTTTATACCATGCTTCATGAACACAAGATTTGTAACACACAACACAACCAGGGGGTGTATCCATATACATCACAGATACACACACCTCTCGGTTGTTACCACTGCACTAAGCATGACAGGCCATACATATACAACTAGCATTGTGCAAAACTGACTTTTGATTTGGTGTGTACTTCAGACCATCCCTCACATATCCAGGAACCACACTTGTCTTCCCTGGGAACAGTGTAGGATATGAAGGTGTTCACATACACCATTACAGTGGTTAACTTCAGGTACAGGAATATTGAGTGAGGGAACTACTCAGGCCTCAACAAAATCACCCTACAGCCAGTACAATTTGTGAATCCATGTGCTATGGCAGAACCAGTCACCACAGCCACAAGGGGGAATACATATTGGACCTGACCATCAGCAACATGGGGACTCTATGTTCCACACCAGAGGTAGACCACCATTGTTAATATCCGACCATAACCAACTTTCCCTGGACGTCCATATCCCATCCCCACCCCCAGGCAAGGATATCACTGCAAACAGAATATTTCTCAAAAGCAGACTTTTCACTTGTGAAGACTGGGGTGGAATACTTCAAAGGCCCCATGCTGGAGGATTATACAGCCCAATCTGCAGAAAACTTTACAAATGCATTCTATGAGCATCCGGAAGGTTTGCATTGATCATGCTATCCCAAATAAAAAAAAGACTCCTCCACAACAGGAGCTGTCTGGTTTACACCAGCCATATATAAGCTGTACAACAGAAGGAGGGAGCTAATACATTACAGAGCAATATCCCACAGAGGGAGGACATCTCTGAACAGTATTGGCAAGACACTTCAATCCCCCACAATCATCACTTGCAAGTTTTGACAGTGAAATTGTCCAGACACTGCAGATAAGGCTCCCCTCAGTCTGGAATTGAATCCCAATTAATGTTAGACATAGCCCCTCACCAACCCTCTTCCAGCAAACTCCAGCCACATGGATGTGACATTGCAAATTCAACCCCTGGGATCTCCACTGTGTCCCTGCTTGACGGAGGCACAGCACACTAGCCTTTAACGGTGCCTTCTGTGACATACTTTACAGAGGCACAGTAGGCTACTGTACTGGGGAGGCAGACGTCAAATACACTCTGGCTAGGCTTATGTATTCCCTAGGGCAAACAGCCTAGTATTGACCTCTACACCCATATGTTTATGTTTCGGATGCACAATATTTGTTGCTGATAAACTGTTTGTGGGTCTTTATTGCCATAGCTTTCCCTGTTTCTATGAACAACTTGTGTATCTGTGGAAGATGTTTGAATATGAGAGGATTCCACTATATTACTCATGTCTCTGTTGTCATTTAACTGTGTGCACTGGGCAGATTGCTGTATTGTGGTAGGTTCCTGGCTTAACGCATATCAATGCCAGATATGTGTGGCCAACTGCTATACTGAGACATGGCCTAAGTGTGTGAGCATGCCCAGTTCAGGCTTTCCATGGTTTGTTGCCTGACATATGTCTCATTTATCAAAGTGTGTGAGCATGCCCAGTGTGACCTTTCCATATGTTGAGATCTGAGGTCCACCACATTTGTGGCTGTGTGTGAACTTGAACAATATTTGACATTTATAGTTGTGTGTTGGAAGTCATGTTGTCTTCTTACTGCCCAACTGCTTTGTGTCTGAACCCAACAGGGATTATGCTGTGCCTGCAGGGTTTCCATGGGATAGTTTGCATACACTTGTCAACATTCTTTCATACTGACCAAACACTGTAATATTGTATAGTGTACTGGTTCAGTCCTTTCACTGTGGTGGACAGTATTCTGGGTTTCAGTCCTATCACTGCTTTAAATATTCATACTGAGCACACCAGACTGGTTAAGGGCCAGTTGTGCAAATATGACCATGTTGCATTTTGTTCAGCTATGGCCTACTTAAACCAGGCTTGTCCAACATTAGTAGTGTATTCCGCAACTTGAGTGGAAGTTGAGAAACACTAGGCTATGTGCCCTATGCCATTTCTAATCCTAGTCAGAGAGTGTGTTTGTCCTTCAACACATATTTTAACTGTAGTTTGCCATGACATTTTTCAAGGTTAGTATACTGTGCCTCTGTCTAACCATGACATAAAAGTGATACCCAGGGTAAACCTACAATCTCCCATCCACTCATCAAGATTCCTCTTGAAGAGAGTCAATGAGGGACTCTCTGGTTAACCTGGAGTGGGAGTTTACTCAAGAGTGGAGGGAGCTTCTGGGTTATGGATCAATCACTACAGCATGTCCTATTTATGTCAGTGATGAGGTTCAGGTCTCTCATGTGCATAGCTCAATGGCATTCAGATTTTACAAGGTGCAGCATGTGCATTGATTCCAGCTTGGACATGGCTTTATACATCAGGCACAGATTGCCTATGGGCAGGCAGTATGCCACTGTGTGGAGCTGCAGTTTGTTTAATCAGGCAACACATGGCATCTGTTACAGCCCTTTGATCCTCCTGGTGATGTACTTTTGGGGTCTTTCCAGTTGCTGAAGGTGTCTGCTAAGGTACATCCCACAAGGGCCATTGTACTCAATTGTGAGCCTGATGAAGGATGACTGAAGAGGCATAGTGACCTCCCCTGATCTAGATGTGAATACCTTCATGATTAGGTGGGTATATGAAATGTTTCTCTAACCACTACGGCCACATGTTTGTCAAATACAAGATTTCTATCAACTTGTGTCCCCAGGTCTCTTATTACTTATAAAGTACTTAATGGGTTAACACCTATGTGGTAATTGGTGGGCACTTACTGTTTTTTCAAAGGGGATGACTATACACTTTTCTGCATTTAGCTTGATGACATGGCTCTGGCACCAGTTGTCTGTTTCTATGAGGCCCTTTTGTAGGATGCTTGTGTCAGCTGGAGTGTCAGATATGGTGCCCAGTTTGTAGTTATCTGCAAACTTGTTCAGACACAGTACTTCCATGTTGGCCTGTACCTCTGAGAAATATATACCACACATGGGAGTTCCCAGGACTGAGCCTTGTGGGATGCCAGTTGTAGCTGGTTTGGAGTCTGACATGGCTGCAGCATTTCTGACCATGTCAGTTCTGTCCTTGAGCTGGTTTGCAACCCATCTACTGACATAGGGGTTTATATTTAAGCTGGTGAGCTTATCTATAATGAACAAGTGGGGTATTGTATGGAAGGCTTTTGCAAGGTCCAGATAGGCTGTGTGGACCACCTTCCCCTCATTAATGGCCTTGGTGACTGTTTCAAATGACTCAACCAGGTTTAAGGGGCAGGATCTGCCCTTAAGAAAGCCACACTGGGTAGGGTCCAGTGTCTGCAAGTCCCCAATATCTTTATTTCTGAGGTCCATGATGATCCTTTCCATAGCTTTGCAGACCAAGCTAGTCAGGATTCTGGGGTGATAGTTTGCAGTATCCATTCAGTCACCACCTTTGTGGAGAGGGACCACTGTTGCTGTACACTGCTCTTTGGGTACATATCCTGTGGTAAGGCTGAGATTGAGCAGTAGTTTTATTTGGTGTTCAATTCTTGTTGGAGTTCATGTTGGACACAGCCCAGGACACCATCTGGCCCCATTGAAGCTGTGTGTTTTGCTTTGGAGATGCTGGCTGTTACCTGAGCATCTACAATGTCAGGGGGGCAATACTCTGCTGGGATAGATATTTGGCCTTTTGGTGGGGGTGGAATTTTGCACTGAACCTGTCAGGTTGGATGTTGGCAATGTGTGTGGGTTTGGTGTATTGTTTGTCATTTTGGACTAATTCTGAGCATATCTGTGAATTCCCACCCAGGTTCCTACCATCAGTTAAGAAAGCCTTGTGATTATCCTTAGTGTCCTGTACAATTTTTATCTTGTAGCTGGCCTTAGAGGATTTTATATGTGGCCATAGTTTTTTGTCATAATACTGATCAGAGATGACTTCCCTTTTTGGGTTTTGCTCTATCATGTAGTAGCTTCTTCCTTCTCTTGCATGGTTTGGTAATGGCTGGGGTCCACCAGGCCAAATGCCTGCGTTTGGAGGATTGGGTCTTGGTTTTATTTGGGATTGCATAATCCATGCATTCCTGAAGGTGTTCATAGAATGCATTTATAAAGGGTTCTGAGGTCTGGGCCATATTTTCCACAGGCACAAGAGCTTTAATGGATTCCACCTCAGTTTGGAGGAGTGCAAAATTTGCCTTAACCATGTTTTCACTGTGGTTTTCTGGCCAGGGACTGGGGTCGGGATGTGAATATCCAGTGAGATTACTCTATGGTCTGATCTTACCAGTGAGGGATACACTTCTCATCTTGGGCATAGAGTCCCCATGTTGGTGATTATCACGTCCAGTATGCTTACCCCTCTTGTGGGAGTGGTAAGTTGTTCCATAGCATTTTGGTTTATGAATTCTATGAACCTTTGCCCTAGGGTGTTGGAGCTAGAATAATGCTCCCAGTCTATGTTTGGGTAGTTGCAGTCGCCCAATATAATGTTGTTTGGAGAGACCTTCATATTTTCATGTATTGTCAAGTAGGCCAAGTGCAGTTCCTGGATTTAGGAGGGTGGTCTGTAGCAGGCTACAAACTGGGAGGCAGTTTTAGCCACTGTTACTTGCCCATGGATAGTCCGTGCTGCTTCCTGCTGTGGCACCAACCTGGGGGTGTGGTTATCCTTGACAATTATTGATAGTCACCCTCCTTTTGTAGTTTGTTCCATGTTTTGGGGCTGTAAAGCATGGCATGAGGTGTAACCTGGTAGTGTTAGGGTGCTCTTGTGAGCCTTGAACCAGGTTTCTGTTACTGCCCAGATATCAACATTCTCCATGCTGAGGAGAGTTTGGACTGCATGCATCTTGCAGTTTAGACTTCTGGCATTGGGTAGCATTACTTCTAGTTTCTTATCCCTTGTGATACCTATGGAGGTGGGTTTGTGTTTTGAGCCTTACCTATTCAAGGCACTATGGGGGTGACAACAGGCTTTGCCAGTATCCAAAAGGCAAGGGGTGATAGGTGCAAGCCATCCCTAGCAGGTGGAGCATCATGTCTTGCTCAGCATGTCATCCCAGGCTGACAGGCATTGGATCCCCTTTGACTAACAGCAATAAGTCAATTGTTGTAATTGATCATCTTGTCTTCATATTGTGGCATCATGCTTGGTGAGGGTAGTATGTTAGTCAGGGTCATCAAGTTTGCATATACTACATGGTGTTACATTGCTTAACACATGGCAATCATGTCTCAGGTGGTGCTGCAGGGATGCCTATGTTGGATGCACATACTACACTCCCTGTACATCTTTGAAAGCAGGTTGTCTCAACTTAGGCATCCTTTTTACTATATGTGTGAGTCAGAGAGAGGTATCATTTCCAGGGTTCCTACTGAGCCATTGTATGTGCTATGCATTGCCTCTTTGCCTAAGGCCAAAGCATACTGGGCACACCTCCTTCTGCCTACTGGGGCAGGCTCAGGTTGTTCCTCCTCTGAGTCACACTCTGCCTGTGATGGCCTTGGCAATGGTGGGGGGCTGTTTGGCCCGGGTCTATGCTTGTCCTGCTGCAGCTGTTTTCGCAGAATCATATTATGTAGCATAGCACATACCATGACAATTTGGGTACATGTAGTTGGTGAGTACTGCAAGGCTCCACCAGATGTGTCCAGGCACCGGAACTGTGACTTGAGCAGCCCAAACACACGCTCTATTACATTACGTATTTGTGCATATGCCTCATTATGGCATTCCTGTTCAGGTGTGTGTGCATTTCTGATGGGTGACATCAGCCACGGCTGCAGTGCATAGCCAGCATCCCCCAGTAGGTGACCATGTGGGATGTCCCCATTGGCAAATGTCTGGTACAGCTGTGTCAGATGCCAGATATGGGAATCATGGTAGCTTCCAGGGCAGCCAGCACACACATTCAGTATTATGCCCTGGGCATCACACACAACCTGGCAGTTGATGGAGGGGAAGCCCTTGCGGTTGAAGTAGACCCTACCCCACTCACCGGCTGGTGCTTTGATGCATATGTATTGCACCCACTACCTCAGGGTATTCCACTATTTGCTGGAAGAGATGCATATTGCTGGCCAATACCTCACAGGAATTGGGGAAATATACATGATCACCGACATGTGCTGACGTGGCATCCAGAAACTGGTGCAGTACCCTGGTTGCTGATGCCTGTGATATCCCCATCATATCACCAGTTGGTCTCTGGAAGGTACCTGTTGCTAGTATTCTTAGGCCAACACATACCTTGGTTTCCACTGGGATGGGTTCCCCTCTGTTGGTTCTGTGTGTGAGGAGTGGCGTGCACAACTCAACAATTTGCTGTAGGAGGTCTCTGTCCACTCTGTAGCGCTCCACTATCTCCAGCTCATGTAACCCCTGGTAGGTGACCCTGGGCCTGTACACTCTTCTCTGTCTCCTCACTGTGGGTTGTCTGGCAGCATTTGCATTGTCACCATCCTCAGCATGTTGCATATGTCGCCTTATAACAGCTATGGCAGCCCCTAGCATTTTTTGTCTGAGTGAGGCTTTTTCAGTTTTCACTTCTAATAGCTTACTCCAGTGTCGCAGTGTCTCTTGAGAGAAACATACTGCATTGTTGTTTGCAGAGTTTTAAGTGATGGGCTGGGCTACTGTTCTGCCTGTGTAATTGCCTGCTTCTGATTATTTTTACCTGTTACCTCTGCTAGTATTCCCTGGTAGCCTCCTACAATTTCTTCTGCTTCCTTTTTCCTTTCTGTTTCCTCGGAGGGGGGGGCGATGCGCAAACAAGCGCAAACATGCTCACAGCAGCTAACACGTGTCCACACATGCTTAGACGGACTAAAACTTGCTTATTCAGGTTTAAACGCACATACACCATCACAACTGAGCTAACAGATCTTTAAACAAGCTTCTACATGCTTACTCCAGCTGAAACGCGTACACTCGCACTTACACGCACGCACCCTATCTTACTCGGGCCTCCGAGCATGCACCCGCACGCATGCACGGTCAGCAAGAAACTTTGGTGTTATCCATAGTGTACACCTTCCATTTCTTGGTTTTCCCATGTCTACCTCTTGACACACCTCTTTCCATGATGTGTGACTGACAGCTTTCACATTTCACTCTGCTCCACTGAGCTGTATTTCTTTCATACATAGCCCCATGTGATGTCACTAATCTCTTACTCTGTTACTCCCCCTTATCCTACTCCTACACTCCAGGGATTGTGCTCATTTGCTATGTAAAAGTGTGATTCACTATCCTAACACTCATTTACATAGGCTTGCCTACTAATGCTTAGTTACATGTCTTACACTGAGCTTCCCCCCTTAGCAACCCCTAGTCGGTGGCCATGTTGTTTTCAGCTTGCTATTCCCTTACACTGTAAATTCATGGTTTGCATAAAACCCACGTTTGTGGGTTTTAAATTTTTATTTTTCTGTTTTTTACAGCGCAGCCCATTTGCGCGGCACTGCGCTACGTTTAAACATCGGCGATCACCGGAAAAAAAAAACATTTTTATTTTAATTTTCCATGGGGGTACGTTGCCAGTGGCCATGTATTTGGCCATTGGCATGCTTCCTGCAACATATGCAACCTTTATTTGCAGCTGACAAGGCTCCATTGTGCTATTTGCAGAACGGTACTCAGTTGTCAACTGAGTACATTTCTGCAGATAACACGGCTCTTACACGGACAGGTTTGTGCTTCCTGGATCACAAAATTACCTCATTTGCATGCGTTTCGGCTGCAAGTGAGGTAATTTGCATATCCAAGCCCTGTCCGTGTAAGAGCCATTTTAGGAGCTCTCTTACACGCCCCTACAGGCTGTTCATGGATCGCTCATCGGACATGATGGCTGCATGGAGTGTTACACTACTCTTAGACTCCATGCAAGCCATCGTGAATCCTGCCGGATGTCTTAAATAAATGTCACATTCTTGTAAAAGTACTGAGGGCCATAGTTTTTATTAAGTTTTCAAGACACCTTTGCTTGGTACAGAAAAGAGTGTAGGACAAGGCTGGAACACAGCTGAAATGTTGACATTGAAATGCAGGTAGTATTGTCATGATGTATGTAGTTTCTACATTCATTGCTACTGCTTAGGAACATTTCATGCTACAGTTTGTTGAAGTGTTTTGCAAGCACATTTGTTAGGCTGGGTTTGTTTATTCTTAACATGGATTTTGAGATATAATCAAGGGTGTTCTGAGTGTACTGCAAATGTCATTTTGCAATGAAAATCACCCTCCCATCTGCAACACTGGTTAGGTGGACAAGTGAGCACCAGCAGATTGCAAGTGTCATCACAAAAAGCAGAGGATTAAGTAATCTGATCATAGAGGCCTTTGTACTGAGCAAAAGGACCAGAGATAAGCAGGAGATGATAGTGCAAAGAGAATAAATTTCCATTGATGTGGGTAGGTTGAGGGCTTATTGCCCCATATCTTTGATTTTTGAGGAGATGGTTCTACCTTTTCTTTCTGCAATATAGCCCCATTTGTTTCTCTTTGTTCAGTAACACCACTGTGTTTCACACCTGCTAGATACAGACTGCCCAGATTATGACGAGGACAGGGATATGGATATAGATGACACTCCACAGAAGAGGAGGAGATACACAATTTTTCAGCTAACTTGGGCAAGTGTCTTTGACTGGCTTTCTGTGAGTAGGTGCAGAGTGAAATATGCTTTCTGTAAAACTTGTAACACAGATTACACAATCCATCATGGTGACCAACATGATCTGCAATGATTTGCCAACAGTGAGAAACACAGGGAGAATTGTAAGTGTGCAGCTGGACTACTGCATACTTCTTTGCACCTCAGAGTTTAGCGAGTACAAAGGTGGTTGAGGCAGAGGTTGGTTTTGTGTCTCTCTTTGTAAACACAACTTTAAGAAATTTGCAGTAGGAAAACACATCTTGACATTTATGAAGAAATGTGTAGAGGATCAAGATGTTCTCAGGAAAATGATGTGGAGCAAAAAAGGCAGCCTGTATTGTACGAAGCATAGACATGGTCGATGATAAACTTTATATGTTCCTCTGTGTTTACCTTAATGAAAACCCAGGCAAAAATGCAATACAGTTCCTTCGTATGCCAGAATGTGTGTCAGGAACTGAACATTTAACATTCCAGTTTCCAGCATTGTGGTCTTTTCTTCAGACAATGCTACCTCAATGATTGGAAAACACAGTTCTGTGCTATGTCATTTAAAGGAGGTGAAGCCCACCATTATAAACATGGGGAGTATGTGCCACCTGTCAGATCTATATATTAAGCCTGGTGTAAAAGCACTACAATCACCAGTTGAAGAACGTATATCAGATGTGTACTGTCATTTCAATTCCAGTGCACAAAGACAACAAAAAATGCAAAAATGTTTTTGTTCACAGGCACTGACCCCACTCTAGATTATTAGAAATGCGCTTACTTGATGGACAAGTCTTGGGAAGGTATTAACAGAACCCTAGACATGTGGCCATCTCTAAATTCATATGTTTTGTCTGCAGAGCCATGATCTGCTAAGATTGACTTAAATTTCAAACACTTGAAAATTCATGAATTGTATATGATTTTTTATGTTTCTTAGGTATGCACTAGAACCTTTATCATCCAGCTTCAGAGCTGAGAAAGTCAGCTTCTGACACTGCATGCCACTGTGCATAAACTCCTGCAGCAGTATGCTGGCAGACTCCTCAGACCTGCAGCTGCTGTCAGACTAATCAAACACGGAGATGTTTCAGTGTTGACTGACAGTAGCTCTGTTCTGTCAAACAGTGACCTGCGTATTGCTTATGAAGTCAAACAGTACATGAATAGCCATGAGGAGGACATTGCTGCCACAGTTATTGAATTTAACGTTTATGAAAAAATTACAGCCTTTTACACCGCAGTGCTGCAGAAAAGTCTCCCATGCAGGATCTCTTAATGAAAGATGCTGCATTCCTTATTAATCCTGCCAAAAAATGTGAACATTTCTTCAGGATTTGTCAGGGCTGTTGGTTTCCGTGATGCTGAGGCTGAACGATTAATTGATTAGTTTATCCAGCATCTGATTGAGGACATAGGGAGCCTGACAGATCCAGAAAATAGGCTCCACTCATGTGTGTCCAAGTACTGGACACATCTTCTGAAGGATCTTTGCATTGATGTGAAACTGCCACTCTTTAAGCAGCTGATGATGACTCTACTTTGCTTGCCGCACTCAAATGCACAGGCTGAAAGAGCATTTAGCATGGTGTGGAAAGTGAAAACTAAATTGTGTCAGTCTGTCAGTGTAAAAACACTGAACTCTTTATTACCAGTTAAAATGAACAAAGAACTGGACTGCTGTGATGTTAAGCTGCCAAAACATGTCTTAGATGCTGCTGCAAAAGGCACAGCAGCATAGAGTAAGTGTGCATTCGATGCATCTAAACGTATGATAGGATGCTGTTCAGGCACAGTGTATACATGAAATTGGTGACAGGTCTGTTTAGAAAATGTAGTAAATGTAGCAAGTAATATTAATGACCATGTGATTTTAGTTTTGATGTGGTGCAGAAGTACTGTTTTATGTACTTATGGTGTGGTTATGATATCGCAGATTATACAATAAAAGTTTTGGATCTGACTCAAATGTGTCATTGAATTTTACAAATGTTCTAACAGCCCCCATGGCAATGGCATGTTTTGCATAGTGCAAAAATAGGGTGCTCCACATTCTGACTGTCACACATTGCTAGGGTTTGTGTTCCACACTGGTCTCGTAAAAGATTGAGACCTATGAATACACATCAAACAGACTAGTTTGCAGTCTGCCTGGTGTGCCAGTGGAAGTGATGTCACCTGATATTTATCAGTACTACTGCTTTAGTGTGCATGTATTCGTTGATGTTATGCTTTTTTGATGCACCTTAATATCTACTTCCTTCATGCAGTGCAGTGCCTACTATCACTATTCCCAACGGTGTACATGCTTCCCTTGCTCAATGTCAGTACCATTTTCCAGTGTGCACTGCCACAAGCTTTTCAATTCACTGATATCCAAAATGTGATATATTTCCTCCAGAAGTGAGTTAAATGCAACTACCTCCAACCAATATGTTTTATACAACAATCATTTTTGAAACAATTTGCAGTTGATCAGACAGCAGTTTCAATAAAGTCTGTTGTAATTCTTATTAACTTTTTTCCTAGGAGTATCACTTGTATTCCGCAGTGCTCACCACCCCTCACTCAGAGCTGTTACCACATTGATCACTACTTGTAACTCAGACATCATAATCACTCTTCAGTTGTCCATTGCAAGGAGTAAATCAGACAGGCATACAAATGCTCACTGATTAACACTGCTGCAAACAGCCTAAGTGAACCATTGAGCTCTCACTGCCCACCTTCACAAAAGAAAAAATAAAACAATGCCTACTATGAACCTATGCAGATCTTCTCAAGCTATGGCGACACACATCTGTAGCAGTAAAGACGCACTGTTGACATCGGACTGCAAACAACTGGACATCAAGTAGATATCCCTGTAGCTGTGTACCACAACATGTACACATGCGCATACACACACACACACACACACACACACATCTGCACACTGCATATAATTTCTACATATCATAGTCATGAATGCAGATACAAATACACAGTCTGCATCATATACTAATTACCTTACCCCCTTCACATATGCAACCCCAATAGTATATCACAGAAAGTGAAAAGTATGCCATCCAGCGACTGAAATACTATTTATGTGACAAATGTATATGCAATGATAGACAAGTTAACAAAAACATAATTTAACACAAACAATTAAAAATATTTCTCTATTCTATCTTTCATATATATTTCACACATACTGAGGGGCAGAAATACACATACTGTGCCCAGTAACTATGGGCCTATGCCCACCTCTTCATAAATGTAATGCTTCAATAGCTTAGAATGACTAAGGTTGTTACTGCAAGCACACTGCACTGACATCATAAGTTCCAGCACCAGGACAGGTGTCAATTTATCTCTGTTACATCAGTGTGTTACACCATCCAAAACAGACAGACAGACACACACACATATTTGCACTATTGATTAGTAAACCATGGGCACTGTTGTGGTGGTGCTGCGGTAGCATTGTCACCTCACAGTAAGACGTTGTCCTGTTTGATTCTCAGCTGGAGCGTCTTCTGTGTGGAGACATGCATGAATGGGCGTACCTTCGTTGAAGGTTGTGCGTCAGGGCCGGCAACTCGGCATGTAAAAATCTTCTGCCAATCATTAGTGGACTGGAGCTCTGCTGTGGCAACCCCTAACCGGGAAAAGCCGAAAGGCACAACAACATTAGTAAACCATGGACATTTGTCCACTGATTCACAAAATAGTCACCCAATGGTTTGGGAAAACCAGTGCTCTTTAGGATCTCAGTTCAGTGCAACTAACAGTGGCTGGAGCAAGCCCACTACACTAAAAGCATAGATTAACTAAAATGGTGGCTTTCAGTCCAGCTATGCACCATCATTCTCAGTTATATTGCCCAAGCTAAACACACAAACATTGACACACAATGTACTGATGAAGTGTGGTGCTTTTCCCACCTCTCCACAAAACAATGAAGCAACAAGCCTACTGCACTGACACCAAATGCTTCCTCAATAGGATATATGCCAGTTTAGCTGAGCTTCATTGTTCCCCATTATACCATCCATAATAAAAACACAGACACAGACAGACACAAACACATGCACACACATACGCACACATACACACACCCATGCACACAACATACCAGTGATCCATGTTGCTTTATTCACCTCTCCAAAACAATGATGCAACATCTACAGGGACAGCAACTGCAAATGCTACTTGCTCATGGTACCCAGCATTTGTTGCGGCAAGCCCACTGCACTGATACCAGAAGCTCCCTCAACACGGCAGTTGTTAGTCCAGCTCTTTTCCATAATTTGCAGTTATGTCATGAAAATATGCACACACAGACATAGATACAGAAATAGGCACATAGACACAGACTCAAAAAGAGACACACATACAGACTAACTCAGCATCTGTTGTCCTTTACACCAGGAAACACCACTGCTACTTCTTAATGGCAAACTGCACTCGCAGCACAATCTCTATTACCACTGCATGAAGTTAGTGTAAGTGCAGCTTTGATTCACATTAACCCATTACATAACCAATACAGAACACACAACACACCCACACACACACACACACACACACACACACACACACACACACACACACAAAACCAGTGCTCTTCACCTTATTCCCACAGAATACAGTGATGGCTTCAGTGAACCAAGCTGTTAATAACCTCATCTCAGAATTGCCAGCATTTGCTGCAGCAGGTCTGCTGCACTTGAAACCATATGATCTCCCACCAGGAGGGCAGGTGTCAGTCCAGCTCTGCACTAATATTCTTTGATACACCATTCAAACAAAACATGTACGCACAACACGTGTGCGCACACACTTCATGCAATTCATGTAAATATAACCCTGTTATTGAATTACTGGGCTCCCTGTGATTTTCTGCCTAAGATCCTAAGTACCTCCTTCACCAGGCTACTAAAGCTGGGTTAACATAGCTTGCAGTACCGCATAGGTTTCAATTAATCTTCCATGTCATGTTCTCCACTATACTATTCACTAACACATATTGCAACTTGACATGCTGGCATGCATACATACACATCTTTGGCACCATGCATATCCACTTTCTGCATGAGCAACACACATGTTCATCACCAGTCACACATGCCATTTCTGAATTACCACTGTACACTCACACCAGTATCACATCAACCCATATGATATAAAACTTACTTTTCCTATAGTGTAGTACATCAGCACCCACTGCAGTCATCACTACACACTAACATACTACTTTTTAAACAACTGAACACAACATCACAGCAAAATTTCTCTTTTCTCTCCCACATTTTGTATCCCAGTGGAGCTGCAGTTCTGGTCTTTTTTTGTACACTGAGAGTCACTTGTCACCTTCCAGATTAACCTAATGCAGTATCAATTGCACAATAGGTAGCACGTTCACCTTTGGTATAGGAGGCTGTGGTTTTGATTCCCCTAGCAGGAAGATGGATTGCTGACACTGCAGTGCAGTATCAGGAAGGAGGCCTGTATTCCTGATTGTGTTTTCCTTCAGATATGATGTTAAACTGAGGGTCCATCTGCTTGAGTTGGTGGCATCTTAGGTGGATGTAAAAGATCCCATGGCATCTATCCAAAAGATCAGTGAGAGTTCCCCAATGCCCAGAGATACATTTCCATGAGTCTCCTCTGAAAAGAGGCACCTAGCTAACCTAGTCAAGAAAGACTAGATAAAATAAAATAAAACCCCCAAAATAAAACCCCACTTGTTGCCACAGAGGACACTGAAAATTCCCATTTCAGCATCATACTCATGACAAAAACCTCTAACCATTTCCTCCAAGTTGCACTAACAATAAGACTGTTTTGTCAGACATGCGTTAATGTGTCCCACTGAGATGTTGTCAGCATGGGATGCCTACAATGGTATCATTACCCCCAACATCTAAAAAAGGTTTGCATGCAGTATAGCAACTGTAATGTAAACATATTACTTTCTGTCTGTTTAAATGTGTGACATAACAGGTGACAGTGTTCCACGTCATGGTACCAATGTTTATATACAAAAATGATCAAATCTAGTTTTACATTGTCTCCAACATATCAACATTAGATCAATGACATGCAGATGTTTGTTTCCATGTGACAAAGACATGCTGTCACAATCATTACAGGAAAACTCCAAGCATACCAATAATTCATACACATGTATTACTGCAGGATACCTTGGCAATCGCAGAATTATTCTTTCCAAAAACAATTTCCCACACAAGTCATGTATGTATTGCAATCACAACAATATCAGCTAATAATTACTTTAAAGAATTGTTTACAGGTTGCCCATGAGATAAGATATCATATCACACACTTCTCAGAAACTGCCTACATGGCATAAGCCTACCTCAAAACCTTCCATGTATCAGCATTTCCCTATTGAGTCATCCTTCCATAACCTTACAGTAGTACAACTGTTCTGAGAGAAATCATTCCCTTAGAAAATAAACAATTCCACACAGTAGCTCTTTGTACCATCACAGAACTGCCCCATACACAACATATATTCCTTATCATCACTTCATCATTACACTTAACTTTTGCTTTACCTCTTCTTGTTAACCCTTTGCCATCAAACTGATTTTTCCACAGATTACCAGGCTCCAGAAACCTCAAATGCAGCTACTAATGCGTTTCATGACACAAAACATTATCTTTATTTAAACCTGCATCATCATAATGTTGACTGGTTGTGGCAAAGCTGTTAAGCCATGGACATGACAAACCAATGCCAATTTTCTCTCTTACGCAGATAAACATTTTTCCACCACACCAATATGAGATTGTTTCCATGCCTTCTAACCATCTAACCATCAAGTCTGTTCTCGGAGGACTTGTGGAATAATGGCTCCCAAGTACTGTGAAAGACTGTGCCTTTGCATCACAATGCCCACTGCATCTTATTAATGTAGGTGAACAGTATGTGCTCTTACCCTGAAATGTGCATTCAAGCATACTTCAAACAAACAGATGTCATGTTTACATCTCTGCATTACCACCCATCTGCCATGGTACACATATTTATACATAAGCAGCAGTACATTCCTACACCAAGACAGCTGTGGCTGCCCACCCAAATGTCTGGAACTCAACAAGATGGTACTACAGTCAAAGAAGTCTGTATTCAGCTTAGTGGTTTCCTCCTGGAAACCACCTGAGCTGGCTCTTTAACAGGCAGTTTATTCATCACCTGCTTGCAAGCACTGAAATCATCCAACACTTTCTAGATTTTCCAATTCCAATTTCTCAATAATACTTGCTTATAATCTGAACTCCCACATAAGTACTCACTTTAATCATCTAAACTCATTCAGATTGCTTGCAGTTCAAATGTGCATTATGCTGCTGAGCATATCCTTTCATAGTCACCTGTCTTCTTCCATACTTCCTCACCCTATCTTCTAATCTGTGTTACACTTGCCAATTAACAAAACATTTAAAACTTGAGTACTTAGCAGCTAGTCAAAGTTTAATCTTTGCTTTATTGTCTGAAGCAATGAAGCATTATGTGGTTATTGCTGAATTGCAGTGCTGTTGGATATTTAAATCTTGCCACATAAATAAAATCTGTCTGAAGAAGATCTCTGTCATTTTGACTATAATTTATCAAACTGTAATACATCCCTTAAGATAACTTCTTTCTTATCTGGTCTGTCACACTTGGCAATGTTTTTTAGAATGCATGGTATGCCCGTACTTCGCACTTGAAGAGTTCCGTTTTTTGCCTGAATCACATCTATCATCATGTAAAATGTGTAATCAAATTTTTGGTCCTCAAAAATAGACTTGGCCACCCAGGGTATACAACATAGTTATGCATATCACCCTTGGCAGCACAGCTGGTCTTGGGGCATCACACTACTGCTTGCTGATGGTTAACATTTGTATTATGATCCAAAATGGCAAGCATAGTCTTTATTTTCATCCCATTGTATGAAAAATATTCAAACTCAGGACAATACTTACAAAGCAGTGCATGAAAGACTTTCAACTCACTGTGTGGCAGAACTGGGTTAGGTGCTGTGATCCTTCACCAGAGTTTGGTTTATAACAATCTTTCCAGTGCCATATGGGCAGCATCACCATCCTACAACCACTGTTTCTGCTCCCTGTCTTCTATGACAATGTCATCTTAAATGTCTTGCCCATTCCCACTGGTGTACATCAGGAATGTGATATAATAGGGACTTCCACTTCTCTGAATCACCATTACATGCTTCGGAACACCACCACATATCAAGATGTTGCTTACAAGTTTCTAGATTTTATAAATCAGATTTTCAGCCCCCCATGAACAAACATGTTTCGATACTTATGCAATCAGTAGTTAGAGATTTACATTTTCAACATACTGATTACATTATGTTGGGGCATAACCTCTCTTCACAAGAACCTATGGCCCTAGAACAATTACGTAATAATCATGATATTACGATTTTACCTGCTGACAAGGGTGGAGCTGTGGTAGTTTTGAACATGAGTCAATATCTGAATGAAGGTCGGTCTCAATTGTCAGACACCAAATGTTATATGTACATGGCCATTGATCCCACTCCACACTTTAAGAAGGAAATTGATTCTTTTTTGCATCTAGCTTCGGCGGAAGAGATTATTACTAGGAACTGTGTTTTACAACTTACAATTAAGAACCCTCATACACAAATCTTATATTTGTTGCCAAAAATCCATAAATCTCTACATAACCCTCCTGGTAAGCCAATAGTATCTGGAATAGGTTCGTTAATGAAACCTTTATCTGCATTTTTGACTCAATACCTCAAACCACTTCTGACATTTGTCAGGGCAAGACTACAAGACATCACATAATTCCTCAATATTATTCAGGATACTCAACTGAAGCCTGGCTGGTACATGTGTTCCCTGGATGTCAAAGCATTGTATACTAGCATCCTGCATTGGGTGGGATTACAAGCACTACAGTATTGTCTTGATAGAGCAGATTTATATTTGCCAGGATTCAATACGTTGCTTATCTGTATGACGGAGCATGTTTTGACGAAGAATGTTTTTTATTTCCAGGAACAATGTTACTGGCTGCTCCAGGGTACGGCCATGGGAGCATCCTTTGCTCCCATTTATGCCGATTTCTTCATGGCATATTTTGAGGAATATATGATCTATGACCAGTCACATAACATTTATTTAATTGAGATTGACATATGGCGCAGATACTTAGATGATTGTTGGATGGTGTAGCGTGCAGATGCTGGATACCTACAGGAGTTTGTAGATTATCTTAATCATAACATTTGGGGTATTGAGTTTACAGTAACCTTTGATTTAGAATCTATTAATTTTTTGGATGTCACTGTTTCGAGAAACAGGGATCATACCCTAAGTACTAGGGTCTTTCGCAAATATCCCTAATATAATACGTTACTACATGCTTCCAGCATGCATCCATGCCACACCATCAAAAATATTCCTAAGTCCCAATTCATGTGTATCAAATGCCTCAGCTCCACCCAACCGGATTATGATAGGGCTAGTTCAGATTTATTTCAGAGGTTTGTACAGAGAGGTTACAGACAACAGGACATTTGAAGGGCATGCAACTGGTCCAATAACATGGACAGGAATACTTTATTACAATATAGGACTCGAGTTGGGGATGGTTCTGAGCAAGTGATTAGGTTCGTCACCTCTTATGGGAGGAACTTTAATGCCATTAGGGGTACCATAAATAGACATTGGAACATCCTTTTGGCTAATGATTATTTAAGAACCATCTTGGGTCCAACCTGTCAGTTCTCCTATCGTAGAAGTAAAACCCTTGGGTTGTTGTTCTCTCATTTCAAACATATTGAAAGTGGGGGAGCAATCTATAAACAGTTAACTATTTCAGGGGATGAATTATTGGGTACATTTCCCTGTGGCCATTGTGGTTCATGTAAACAGATTAACAAATCGAAACAATTTTCCAATCGTAACACTAGTAAAGTATTTGACTGCAAAATCTTTGGCAAGTGCAGTAGTAACTGGGTGGTTTATTTGGCCAGTTGTCATTGTTCAGCTTTTTATGTTGGCCAAACTTCTAGGCCACTCAGAACTCGGATTAATGAACATCGAAGTGATATCAAAAATAGAAAAGAAACTAATGCTCTTTACCGTCATGTACTCAAACATCAGCAGGCAGTGTTTTCATTTATGGTCATTGACAGGATAATTGGAGATAGAAGCCATTTCCAAGGATGGCACACCATATTAAATCATAAGGAGAAGTATTGGATCATTACGTTGGGTGCGTTATTCCCACCGGGTCTGAATGACCATTTATGAATATAAATACACCTTTTGTAATATGGGCATTTTATGATCCTCCTAAAGGTCTAATTCTACCTCATGATTTTTTAATTTGATTCTTTATTGTGTTTTTGTATGCATAAATAACTATTCATTATAATATTTGAATACTATTTTTATGTATTCAGTTTCCTGGGACCTATGGGGTTTATTCAATCTTTTGCGTTTTATTTCTATAATTTTTATAATTTGTCCAAGTTTGCATAGCATAGGGTCTTTAGGTAATGTTATATTTCCCTGTTCTTCATCTTAAGTTGTAGTCAATATATCATCATCATTAGTATTTTACATTATTCATTATCTCATGTTTATGCATTGGTTTATGGGAACATATCATGATTCCTATTGGTGGTGGTTGTATTTAAATAATGATGCTTCACAGGCTTTTGTATGTTTATTTTTTCCACACTGAAGAAGGCACTGGTGTGCCAAAACTGGTCTGTGCATATTAAAGTCTCTTTTTACACTCGGTATGGGTGTCTTTTACTTTGTTCAATATTCTGAGTCATTTCACTGCTGGACAACTGTTTGATTTGAAATATTGTGGCACCATGGCATGAGCTGTTCGGTGTCTTTTTTTCTGGCCACCTCAATGATGCCATAGATCAAACTGATTGTCAGTTTCTGTAAACTCAGTTCACATAGCACTGTCAAGCCCATGGTGCCAATCTGTGGCTACAACACTGATGTCGACATCCAGTTCCATCAAATTCTGCATGCAGTTCAGGAATGCTTTCTTGTCTAAAGTTGTAGATGAAATTCCATCACCAATCTGCTCAAATAAAAACTCCAACAGATACCTTGAGCCCATGTCCCTCATATTATAGCAGCAGTATTTAGCTGAACACCTTGGACTGTCACATCATCCATCACCAGCCAATCAAATGGCTTTTCCACTAACATTCTGTACAAGATCTTGCTGATGTTGCTTACAAGTTTTTTGTACTACTGGAAAGAAGTAGTCACTCTGTATTTCATAGAAAGTAGTCTGCCCAATGAATGCAAGTCCCACATAAGAAAAAATCTTGTTACATGTGTGCATACATACTTCCACTGAACAGTACAACAGCTGCACTGAGTCAATTTCCTGCTGCCATTCATCCCAGGAGTAGCTGCCTTTGCCATTTTATAATTTCATGCCCATTCTAACACATAACTCTGGTGGCAAACAGTGATCCCACATAACTATTCTGATAATCTTTACACATTGGTGCTTTGCATTATGGACATGCCAATTTCATCAATAGCCCATTCAGGTGGTCCTCAAAGACTATGACGTTTCATTGCAATATCATGTGCTGCTCAGTAGTTTCATGTTCCAAGGTCATCAAATTCTAATGCTGATATAGTAGCAGATGGTTTGCACCATCCAGGGTCATTTTCTATACTTTCATTGCTGTCCTCCAACATTGTAATGTCTTCACTTGTCACTCTGCTGTTGCCTGTTATTGTTGACATACTAGCCAGTAGTTCACTCAGTCAGGCTCACCGACTGCAATTGCATAACTATCCTTTTACATTGAAATGTCTTCATTTGTTGCACCACTGTTGGTTGAAAGTACCTCTTTGCATAAGTGTGGTCCTTAACTATATGGTTTGCTGTGGGACACAGCTCTAGAAATGGCTGTAGCATCTTTCCATGTTGAAGCCATTATCTCAGTATTAGGCATGTTAACCTGGGTGATGCTTGTCTGTGTTCCAAGACTTGTTGTATAATGCATTGTCCTTGTTTAACTCCCATGACTTGGTGGTTTATTCTGGCCTGCCATAACACTCCTTTGGACATGTGAGATTTTGCTGGCAACCAATCCTGTTTCTATTCCTGTGGTATAAATGTTTTCTGTGTTCACAGCACATGTACACCTTCTCCACTGTCCAGTTCCATAGGCAACTGCTTTTTTTGCTTCGTTAATACATAGCGTCGTAGAACTGTGGTCCTTCAATTTGTGAAAAAGAAAGAAAATATGCTCCATGTTATGTGACACAAGTACGCTTTCATTTAGTAGTTCTAGTACTATTTACTAGTATACAATGTGCCCACTTTCTTACATCATTCCTGACTGTGACTTCCATCTCTGTGATCAGCTGTGGTTCTTGCATCTCCTCTGATCTTAGCAGCATCTCTTTCTACAGTCAAGCATTATAGAAGAAAAGTCTCAGCTTTATTAACAATAAATGGCAAGCATACAAAACAATAACTATGTCATTTTTGCTATGGCAATTTGTCCAGACAAAAATCTGACATTCTCCATCACAAAGGTATTTTTCATGCTGAACCCTTTGATGATTATCAAGTATATGACAGTCATTCTGTTTCAAAGGTATAGCATACTGCAGGTAGCATTACAAGTCTGTAGAGACCTTTTTGTTTCTCCAGATAAACTGCATTGGCATACTGCTTCTGACCAGCACACTGATTCATGACCTAGGTGTACATTCTTCTTGTGACAGTAGCTTTTCAAAAATCAGTCTGCAAATTTTTATAATATGGTAAATGTCCACTAATAAGTAATAAGACACTTAGAGGACATAATTTGCAATCTCCATACTATGTCTCATGTGGTCATCTTAAGTATACCATAGCAAAATGCTGGCTGTGTAAAACCATCCATAAAAGTAGCCATTCAGCAGATACATGCCAAGTTTTGGTCAGAAATTAGATGTTAACAAAAAGCTTAATATCAGCTTTCAAACCCTTGCATACAGTCAGTTCTCACTTGACTACATAGATTTATAGATAAGTACTAGGCTAACTGCCCTTGTGGGACATTTTATGTCTAGTAAATTTTCCCTAATAGGTGAGAGTTAAACCCTGCATGCTGTATCTGTAAGATTAACATGTTAACCATTATGTCAACCCCTCCCTCCTTTAAATGTTAGGCTATCAGTCTCCATACTACTGCAAGCCTATCCCATAAGCAGAGGTCAAAATCAAATCTTGTACCTTATATTTCTGACGTAAGGTCCTTAACCATTATGTCAACCCCTTCCATATAGCATGTCAGCACATGTATGACCTGACTATCCACAATGAGAATCTTCATCAAAGCTTCGGCGAAGTATACTGCTTACCTGTGGTATACTGCTTACTAGTGGTATACTGCTTACCTGTGGTATACTGCTTACTAGTGGTATACTACTTACCTGTGGTATACTGCTTACTAGTGGTATACTGCTTACCTGTGGTATACTGCTTGCTAGTGGTATACTGCTTACCTGTGGTATACTGCTTACCAGTGGTATGCTGCTTACCTGTGCATGGTTATCATCCATCTGCTGTTCTTTCATCTGAAATGTACTCAGCTGTGAAGACAGAAACTCATCCAGGAGCTGTATAGGGATAGAAAAAACATTCTGATTACCCCCGTTGACTTTGCTTTCCATATGAAATGAAAATTACACATTGAATAAACAGAGCCTCATCATTTAGGTCACTTGGTTAAAAAAAACATGCTGGATTAGCAGCATGGAGCTGTCACTAACAACCCCAATACAAATTAGAGATGGCAGCATGACACCAAGTGGTCTCAGAATGGTTAACATCAATTCACAGTACGTGAGTCACTAATCGGTGACACTCAAGAGATGGCTATAATAATGTATTGTACTACCATGCCTGTCATGCTCGCTTGTACAGCAAAGTGCTTTCAGTCTTCAAAACATGGAATTATGCTCAGAACCAAAGACTGCATGCTACATATTTATTTATTTTATTTTACATTTGTTGACCGAGTTTGTATGGATGTTTGTAGGGATGTGTCTATACAGTTGATAGCTTGCTAAGCGAGTTTATACTCTGTAGAGGTTCCCTGTAAAGACTTAATCAAGACAGACTTCAGCAGCTTACAGATCATATTTTCTGAGGTTCATGAAGGAAGGTAAACTGAAAACAGCAGTAGTGAGATAAGCACCCAGTGAACATAGCAGGATAGGATACTTAGTCGGGGTTAGTGCATGAGCATAGCCAGTGAGAATTAAGGTAAACTTTAAGTTGCATTATAAAAAGTAGTGTTGAGGGAAGAGATGAGAGTTCACTAGGAAGCAAATTCCAAGTTTTCCCCATGGTGTTGGAAAACAGTGAGTCTCCAGCCTTATTGTTGGATTTATGAATGGCTACAAGTAATTTATTTCCAGAGCGTAGGGTCATAAGATTTTTGTAGGGGTTGATAAGGCTAGTGAGTATTGGAGTATTACTAGGATGATGAAGGGTCCTGTGGGTAATAATAAGTTGGTGAAACTGAAGCTGATTATGAAGTTCCAGCCAACCTAGCTGTTTCAGATTGCGACAATGGTGGGTTCTAAATGGGGAGCCTGTGGCAAATCTGGCAATATTTTTATAGGAAGTTGCCAGTTTGTTGAGGTTAGTTTTGGATAGATTGGTATACATGGGTGAGGTATAGAGGAGGGTGGAGATAAGATGGGTGTGGGCAATAGTAGTTCTAGCTGTTGGAGTAAGGGAGGGTTTAATCCTATAGATGGAGCCTAGTTTTCTATTTACTGTTTTTATTGTAGAGTTAATGTGTGTGTCAAAGTTAAGGTTGTGGTCAATTGTAACTCCTAGGAGTTTTGTGGTTGGTTCAGGAGATATGACTGTACCATTATTAGAACAAATTGTGAAGTTTATTTTGGGGGACTTTTGCGTTGGAGTGAAGAGTAATAGTTTTGTTTTTTGGGGGGGGTTCAGGAGGAGGCAGCACTGTAGGAATCAGTTTTCCACTATATTAAATACTTTTTGGGTAAGGGAGAGGAGTTTGGGTATAGAAGTAGCGGAGCATATCAATGTGGAGTCATCTGCATATTGTATGCAGGTAGCTTGAGGAATATTTTCATTAAGATCGTTGATAAATAGTGAGAATAGGAGAGGTTTAAGAATAGATCCTTGAGGAACACCAAGGGTAACAGGGAGATGTGTGGATAGATTGTTATCCCAGAGCACAGCCTGTTGCCTACTTTCTAGGTAGGACTTAAACCAAAGTAGTGCTTGTGTATCAAGGGAGAGGGATTTAAGTAAGTTTAAAAGTAGCTGATGGTTGACCATGTCGAAGGCTTTTGAGAGGTCACAAAACAGTGCTGAGGTTAGAGTATTGTTATTACGATTTTTGTTAATACCCTTTTCCATTCCTGTACTGCAATTTGCTGACTTAATGATTGTATGTTTCTTTTCTGTGTAAAAGTGAAAATTGTAGGCAATGCATTTTTCTTCAAACAGTCATGAGTCTGCTGTTTCAGTAGGTCTTCAGGAAGATGTTTCTTCATCAGATTAGTTTCAAATATGCAATCCTCAAAATGCTTGGAGCACAAATAATACTTTTCTCTTTTGCTGCAAATCACATCCTTCACAAATGTCAGTATATGACCCACATTGTGTCCACATCGACTCACTCACATAATGCAGAGGTAAACATCCCTGGGGAAGGCACCACCCTCAAGTCGTCAAGTGTGTGTTTAGGCTAGGCAGTGTGGCATGTTGTAATTTGGAATGTTCCTGAGAAAAGAAGGATAAATTACAGAGACATTCTCTTAAACATATCATAAATCTGTTCTGTCTTGTGCTTCTTTCAAAAAAATTATAAGGTTTACATTTTTAAACCTGCTACATTTACACATGCCAAAAATGAGATGCAAATAGACACAATGAGTCAATGATCAATTTAGTTATTACACTTTCTGAAATAATGTCACAAACAACAAGTAAACTCCACCGGAAGAGCAGCGTTCCAGGAATAATTTGGTGTGTATATTTGCAAGCTATAGCGTTCCGTTTTGATTTTTACACTTTCTGAAATCCCTACACCATACTTATAACAGTAACTCAATACGGCATGTTACATTTACACTCTCACTACATGTCAGCATTAAGTATACCTAACAGAGATGCATATCATTACATTCCACACTGATGTGAAATGAATACACTACTTATATTAAAGCAACATAAAAATTGATTTTGTCCACAACTAATCTGTTACTAATATTGCTTGTGAGGCCTGAATTTCCCCATGTTCAGTCATGTAAGGTTTCTGACCAATGCCTTAAATTTGTGCCTTGTATGATGCAGTGATGTATTCTTCAAAATATCATCATGTATACTTCTCCTCTTTCTCACTAAATTATAAAAGGTGCCACATTGTGCCTAAAGCAACTGCTCTGAGAATGTGTCCTTAAAATATTCAACAATCATATCATAATACCAGCCACAAAATTTCTGTCAGTGACACACTGAAAAAATGACATTATAACAACTGTTGAAATAAGGGTGCATGTTCCAACTATTTTTGCTAAAATTCTATGAGGCATACACTTTTTTTTTCCCACTGCATCAATGACATCAGTGACCAAGTAAGTACCTATTCTACAATGCCTTGTCTATATCAACTACAAAATAATTTCTATTGGTCAGATGCTGTCTAGAGGCCTAACAGTGAAGCAACCATCACAAGTTTGGAATATAACACCAGCTAGATATTTATTACCAGAATAAAGTATGTGAGATGAACAATAGCAACCTATACACTTTCCACTCATTTTGAGTAATAGCTACTAATAATTGTCCAGTACCCCTTCATATTTCAACCTTCATCTGGGAAAAAAACAATACACAATATACAGTAATGCATTTCTTTCACGCCACTGCACAAATCTGCATACTGCTACTTTACAAGATGTAATATGTACCACCTCACAACACTGCGCACTGCTGCTATACAAACTGTAATATGTACCACCACACAACTATGTGCACTGCTGCACTACAAGCTGTAATATGTACCACCACACAACTCTGCACACTGCTGCTATACAAGCTGTAATATGTACCACCACACAACTCTGCACACTGCTGCTATACAAGCTGTAATATGTACCATCGCACAACTCTGCACACTGCTGCTATACAAGCTGTAATATGTACCATCATACAACTCTGCACACTGCTGCACTACAAGCTGTAATATGTACCACCACACAACTCTGCATACTGCTGCTATACAAGCTGTAATATGTACCACCGCACAACTATGCACACTGCTGCTCTACAAGCTGTAATATGTACCACCGCACAACTCTGCACACTGCTGCTCTACAAGCTGTAATATGTACCACTGCACAACTCTGCACACTGCTGCTCTACAAGCTGTAATATGTACCACCGCACAATTCTGCACTCTGCTGCTCTACAAGCTGTAATATGTACCACCGCACATCTTTGCACACTACTGCACTACAAGCTGTAATATGTACCACCGCACAACTCTGCACACTGCTGCTTTACAAGCTGTAATATGTACCAGTGAGTACAAAGTTTGATACTGAATCAATACAAAATACTGGCCTTTCATTGCAATTGTTATCTTGCCCTTAGTGCACATTCCACTGCTACTGATGGCACTGTTAGTTGTTACTGAACATGCTAACTCCAAAAAATAAAGACTACGGGCCAGACTCACGATGGCTTGCATGGAGCCTGAGTAGAGTAAGACTCCATGCAGCCATCATGTCTGACGAGCTATCCAGGAACAGCCTGTAGGGGCGTGTAAGAGAGCTCCTAAAACGGTTCTTACACGGACAGGGCTGGGACATGCAAATCACCTCAATTGCAGGCGAAAGGCATGCAAATGAGGTAGATTTGTGATTCAGGAAACCCGAACCTGTCCGAGTAAGAGCAGTGTTATTTGCAGAAATGTACTCAGTTGACAACTGAGTACCATTCTGCAAATAGCAAAACAGAGCCGTGACAGCTCCAAATAAAGGTTGCATCCAGTGCAGGAAGCATGCTGATGCAAAATTAAAATAAAAATATTTTTTTTTATTACGCCAATTTCTGATGTTTAAGCGTAGCGCAGCGCCGCGCCACGCAAACAGGCTGCACTCTAAAATACAGAATACTAAAAATTATAACCCACAAATGTGGATTTTATTGAAATTGTTAATGTACAATGCAAGGGAATGGCAGGCTGAAGACAACATGGCCACTGAGTAGAGGTTGCTAAGGGGGGAAGCTCAGTCTAAGACATGTAACCAAGCATTAGTAAGTAATCCTATGTAAATGAGTGTTAGGATAGTGAATCGCTAGTTTACATAGCAAATGAGCACAGTCAGTGGAGTGTAGGAGTAGGATATGGGGAGTAACAGAGTAGAAGATAGGTGACATCATGAGGGGGGTATGTTTGAAAGAAGTGAAGCTCATTGGAGCAGAGTGGCATGCGTCCGCTGTCAGTTAGACATCATGGAAAGAGGTGTGTCAACAGGTAGGCTAGGAAAAGGCAAGAAATGGAAAGTGTATACCGTGGATAACACCAAAGTTTGTTGCTGAGCGTGCATGCGCGCGTGTGCGCGCCTGTAAACCCGAGTAAGACAGAGTGCGTGCGTGTAAGCGTGAGTGCGCACGTTTAGGCCAGAGTAAGCATGTATAAGGCTGTTTAAAGAGTTGTAAGTGTGTTTGCACTGGTGTGTGCACGTGTTAACCCGAATAAGCAAGTTTTAGTCCATGTAAGCATGTGTGCACGCATGTTAGCTGCTGTGCGCGTGTTTGCGCTTGTGTGCACGGCGCTCCCCCCCCCCGAGGAAACAGAAAGGAAAAAGGAAGCACAACAAATAGTAGAAAGCTACCAGGGAGTACTAGCAGAGCTAGCAGGAGAAAACAATCAGAATCAGGCAATTACACAGGCAGTACACTAGCCCAGCCCAGCCTAGCACTTAAAACTCTGCCAACAACAGTCCATTATGTTTCTCACAACAGGCACTGCAGTAAGCTAATAGAAGTGAAAACTGAAAAAGCTTTACTGAGACAAAGAAATGTTAGGGGCTGCCATTGCTGTTATAAGGTGACATATGCAACATGCTGAGGGTGGTGATAATGGAAATGCTGCTGGACAACACACAGTGAGGAGACAGAGAAGAGTGTACAGGCCCAGGGTAACCTACCAGGGGCTACATGAGCTGGAGATAATGGAGCGCTATAGAGTGGACAGAGACCTCCTGCAGCAAATTGTTGAGCTGTGCAGGCCATGCCTCACACACAGAACCAACAGAGGAGAAACCATCCCAGTGGAAACCAAGGTATGTGTTGGCTTAAGAATATTAGCAACAGGTACCTTCCAGAGACCAACTGGTGATATGATGGGGATATCACAGGCATCAGCATCCAGGGAACTACACCAGTTCCTGGATGCCATGTCAACACATGTCGGTGATCATGTACATTTCTCCAATTCCCATGAGGTATTGGCCAGCAATATGCGTCCCTTAGCAAACAGCGAAATACCCTGAGGTAGTGGGTGAAATAGACTGCATGCACATATGCATCAAAGCACCAGCCGGCGAGCGGGGTAGGGTCTACTTCAACCGCAAGGGCTTCCCCTCCATCAACTGCCAGGTCTTGTGTGATGCCCAGGGCATAATACTGAATATGTGTGCAGGCTTCCCTGGAAGCTACCATGATTCCCATATCTGGCATCTGATGCAGCTGTACCAGACATTTGCCAATGGGGACATCCCACATGGTCACCTAGAGGGGGATGCTGGCTATGCACTGGAAACGTGGCTGATGACACCCATCAGAAATGCACACACACCTGAACAGGAATGCCATAATGAGGCACACGCACAAACACGTAATGTAATAGAGTGTGTGTTTGGGCTGCTCAAGTCACGGTTCTGGTGCCTGGACACATCTGGTGGAGCCTTGCAGTACTCACCAACTATATGTACCCAAATTGTCATGGTATTTGCTATGCTACATAATATGATCCTGCGAAAACAGCTGCAGCAGGACCAGCATAGGCCTGGGCCAAACAGCCCCCCACCATTGCCAAGGCCATCACAGGCAGAGCATGACTCAGAGGAGGAACAACCTGAGCTGCCCCAGTAGGCAGAAGGAGGCTTGCCCAGTATGCTTTGGCCTTGGCAAAGAGGCAACGCATAGCACATACACTGGCTCAGTAGGAACTCTGGAAATTATACCCCTCTCTGATTCGCACATAAAGTAAAAGGGATGCCTAAGTTGACCACTACCTGCTTCCAAACATGTGCAGGGAGTGTAGTATGTGCATCCGACATAGGCAGCCCTGCAGCACCACCTAAGGTATGAATGGCATGTGTTAAGCAATATAAAGCAGTGCTAAACAGCAATTACCACCATGTAGTATATGCAAACAAAATTGCACACACCAACTAGCACAACTGTGGTCAATGTTCAGTAATATTGGGCAATGTCCAGCAATGTTGTTGAATATTGAGCAATGTCGGACAAGCCTGGTCTAAGTAGGGCATAGCTGAAAAAAGCCAACATGCTCATATTTGCTTAACAGGCCCTTAAGCAGTCTGGTCTGCTCAGTATGAAAATATAAAGCAGTGATGGGCCTCAAACCCAGGATATTGTGCATTATAGCCAAAGTACTGAACCACAAAACCATGACAGTATTGCAGGGGTCCACCTGTATGATGGAATGTTGATAAGTCTAAGCAAAGTATTCCATGGAAACAGTGCAGGCACAGCATGATCCTTGTTGAGTTATGACACAAAGGTGAGTCCTGCAGTGAGAACAGAACCTGACTTCCAACACACAGAGTATAAATGTTAATATTGGTCATGTTCACACACATCAGCAAATGTAGTGGACCACAGATAGCTACATACTGAAGGTTCACACTGGGCATGCTCACACACTTGAATAAATGAGACAAATGTCAGGCAACAAAACATGTAATGTCAGAACTGGGCATGCTCACACACTTAGGCTATGTCTGAGTACAGCAGTGGGCCACGCATATCTGGCAGTTGCATGTGTTAACCCAGGAACCTGTCACTGTACAGCAATATGCCCTGTGCACACAGTTATATGACAACAGACACATCTATAATATAGTGGAACCCTGTCATAATCAAATATGTTCTGCAGATACTGAAGTTCTTCATGGAAACTGTAAAAGCAAAGATGATAAAGACCTGCAAACAGTATCAGCAATAAACATTGTGCATCATGAACATAAGCATAGGTTCAGAGGTCGATACTAGGCTATCTGCCCTAGGGCATGTACAAGCCTAGCCAGAGTATGTTTGGCATTCGCAACCCTGTCACATTACTACACTGTGTGTGTGAATAGTAGGTCACACAAGATAGCCCATGTACGTTTATGCTAGTGTGCCTCTGTCTAGCAGGGACACAGAGGATATCCCAGGGGTAAATATACAATCACCCATACAGTCATCAAGATGTCTCCAGTAGGTGGTCAGTGGGTGGCTCTGCCTATGTGAAACTGGGATTACATTCTGTAGTGAGTGGAGCCTCTGGGATAAGAATCTGTCCCTCCACAATGTCCTATTAACATCTGTGCTGAGGTATACGTCCCTGCAGTGTGTAGCTCCAAGAGAGTTGTATATCCTGAGGTGGAGCATGTCCAGTAATACTGGTTTGGGTATAGCTGTAAACAACAGGCACACATCATATCTAAGTAGGTGGTAAGTGACTGAGTAGAGCTGGAGTTACTGCATCTGAACTATGCAGGGCATCTGTGTAAGTCCCTAGATCTGCTTGGTGAGGACCGTCCGTGGCCAGTACAGTTGCTGCAGGTGTCAGGTAAGGTACACCCCAAATGTGGCATTGTAACCAAGCATGGATGTGATGAGTATAGGGGCACAATGACCTCACTCGATCTAGATGTGAAACCATATGGGATAAGGTGGCACACATAGCAGGTGTGTCCAACCACTTTGGCAATGTGAATGTTAAAGGCGACAATACGAACAAGTGATGTCCCCAAACCCCTAACAACTCCTACCGTGTGTAATGGAGTACTACCTATGTGCTAATATGTGGGCATGTTGTTACTCCCAAAGAGGATGACTATGCAACTAATGGCATTTAGCTGTAGGCCATGGCTCAGGCACCAGTCATCCATCTCTGTGAGACCATGATTGAGTATGCATGTGGCAGCTGGAGAGTTGATAATGGCACCCAGTTTGCAGTCAAGTGCAAACATGTTCAGCCATATTCCCCCTGTGATAGCCTGTATGTAAGACAAATATATACTGAACAAGAGAGATCCCAGGACCAAGCTGTGTGGGATGCCATGTGTAACTGGTGTATAGTCAGACATGGCACCTGCAATCCTGACCATGTGGGTGCTATCCCTGATCTAGGTATCAATCCATTGTGTGAGATATGTGTCCAGATTGACGCTGGTGAGCCTATGCATAATGGCCGAGTGGGTTATTGTGTTGAATGGTTTTGCAAGGTTCAGGTAGGCTGTGTGGATAGCCGTCCCTATGTCGATGGACCTGTTAGCCATTTAAAGAATACCTACAGGTTCAAGAGGCGAGATCTGCCCACAACAATACTGAAATGAGTAGAACACAGTGTCTGTAGGTTCCCAATGTCTATGTGTAGGAGTCCTATGACAATATGCTCCATAGCTTTGCAGAACAGGCTACACAGGCTTAAAGGCAATATTGTCTGTGGTCCATTGTGGCACCAACTCTGTGGAGCAGGACCACTGTCGCAGTACGCCATTCCTTGGGTACATATCCTGTGGTAACTCCGATATTGAACAGTGATGTAATGTGATGGTTGTGTTTGTCATGATGCTCATGTATGATGCAGGCTGGGACACCATCTGGTCACATTGATACTGTGATGTACGGAGGGTAGCACTCACCTGTTACTATGTGATGTCAGGGAAGTTATACTCTGTTGGGATGGATAGTTGCTCCTTAGGGGGGATGGGTGGGAGACATCTGCACTGAACCTGTTTGCCAGGATTTAGGCAATACCAGTGGATTCAGGGTAGGTTTAGTCAGTATGCAGTAACTCACAGCATATCAGTGAATGTCCACCCAGGCTCCTGACATAACTGAAGAATGCCATGTGATGGTCCTACATGTCAGGTGCAATTGTCTGGTAGAAGCGGCCCTTAGAAAAGTCCATGACTGATTGTAGCTGTCTGCTAGTACAGATCACAGATGCCTTACCAGTCTGGGATTGTGTTCTATCATGTAGTAGTATCCTCTTGATGTTGTACAGCTTATTAATGGCTGGGGTCTACCAGACAGGTCCCCTGCCATTGTAGTAGTAGGTCTTGTTGTTATTTGGGATAGCACAATCCATGCAGTCCACTGGGTGTCCATAGAATGTGTACGTTAAGGGTGCAGCAGTGTGAGCCATATATGCCACTGTCTCAGGATCTCTGAAGGATACCACCTTGCTTTGGTGAAGTGAGATGTTGGCTCATGAGAAGTTCACCAAGATTACCCAGGATGGGTGTGTGGAGGGTATATGTATGTCCTGTGAGATACGTGTATGTTCTGACCTTACCAATGAGGGGTATATCACTGGTGTGGAACATAGAGTCCCCATGTTGGTGATGAGCAGGTCCAATATGTATTCCCCCTTGTGGCTGTGCTGACTGGTTGTGCCAAAGCATATGAGTCCACAAATTGTAGTAACTGTTGGGTGAGGTTGTCAAGGCTTGAGTAGTATCCCCAGTCAATATGTGTGTATATGAAGTGACACAATATAATGGTGTCTGTGGAGACCTGCATATTCTCCGTAGTTCCCACAAAAGCCGAGTGTGGTTCTTGAGGTTGGGAGTGTGTTCTGTAGCAGGCAACAAACTGAAAGGCAGTATTGCACAATGGCAGTTGTCTGTGTATGGTCTGTGATGCTTTGTGCAGTGCTACTAACCTGGAGGTGTGTGTATCTGTGATGTATATGGATACTCCCCCTAGTTGTGTTGTCTGTTCCAAGTCTTGTTGTCAGACAGCATGGTATGAAACATAACCTGGTAGCGCTGGTGTGCATAAGCGAGCCTGAAGCAGGTGTCTGTCAGTGCACAGATATTGCTCCCCTCCATACTGAGGAGAGTCCTGAGTGGCCACAATATGAGGTTAACACAACTGTTGTTGAGCAGCATTACCCTTAGTTTCATTTAAACTGTAATGTTTATGGAGGTGGGTTTGTCTTCTGAGCCCTGCGTAAAAAAGGCACTCTGGTGGTAGCAAGAGCCTTATCCAGCATACCAAAGTCCAAGGGCGACAGGTGCAAGCTGTCCATAGTGAAGCTACGTGGCATGTTGAGCATGTCACCATATGCTGACAGACACTGTACCCCCTATGAATGAAACAAATTTGTTAGCCAACTGTTAAATGTGATATGTGTGTCCGTATACTGTGACATCATAATTGGTGGGTGTAAGATGCTAGACAAGGTCAGGGTCATACTGGCCTGGGCTACATGATCAGAGTGTACCTCCATGTATCATGTCATGTGGTCCAGGGAGTAACGTCTGAGGTGACACACACCAGCATGGACAATGATGTTGCCAGTCTTGTACTTGCTTTGGAGTGACCTGACTGCCTGTGTTATGCGGCAGATCCTGGCACCCAACAGACAACCCAAAGTGACTATTCCCTTGTCAGGGCTGGTGAGTGGTACGTCAGTGTGTCTGAACATAAGTGTCACCTAGTACAAGTGTATTAGGTGTGTTGTTTAGCCTGAATGGCAGTGACTGTGTGGCACACTGACATTGTGAACTTAGTGATATGTGGGTATTGTAGTGGGGTAGCAGGTGTGTGTGTCTGCTTTGGAGGTCTCTGCTGCTTAGGTAGAGTACATTTACAGCATCTGAGTATGTAAATGTGTGCTAATTTGGTTTGAGTGTTGTTGCTAGAGGATATTTGAGACTGATATGTGGTGTGTGTGGTTACCTTCACCACCTGATACACTGTGCCAGTCATGGGTCGAGAGACTTCAACTCCCTGTATGTCTATATAGGTGCATCTCACACATATATCTGAGTTTGTTGGGAGGAGGAGAGGGTTGTCTGTGTACATGAGGCAGATGTGACATTGTGTCAATATCACAATATCCATCAGCTGGACTGAAGAGTACACACAAAACCGACCCCTGGACATGCCAGGATATTATCATGACATACTCTTTAGCCTGATCACAAAGGATCAGTAGGGTGTTAAGCATGTAAAAGAGTATAACAGGGATTAGTGCTCATGTTCGTTAGTGTGTTGTAAAGAGGAGCTGAGAAGGAGCCCAGACTGAATCATGGCACCTCCTTCAGCTATGTCATAAATATCAATGTACACACATATATGCCCTGAGTCAGGGCCAACTGTACCTGAGTGTCAGTGGCGACATCATGACAGACAGGCCCATATGTACATACACATCCCCCACTGACAATAGTCCACATCATCATACCAGGAGATATCACATGTAGAATGGATGAGCAGCTACCCCCACTGCCAAAAGCATGGCAGCAGGTGGAATACATTGATTCCCAATATGTGTCATGCACAAACTACAGAATAAACAGATCATGCACCTGAACAGTTAGCTGAGCCGCACCCCCTACACAGGATGTGGAACCGTTGAATGTGTCACAGCTGCATATGGCACTCCCCATAAGTGTTGGTGCACAACACACCATGGGAAGTCAAGTCCAGTACGCCTATGAGGTCTGATCTGCAAGGTCATGGAGTCCATCATGGTTGAAGTCATAAACAGATCTATTGGAAGCTGAAACACACACAACCCTACCAACTGTGGTATGTTCATGTGCGGATCATGGTTCCCAAACATGCTAGACTGTTTGCAAGGCAGCCACCCAGGACATACATCAATGAACACATCTACACATGTGTCACATAGACTTTGAATAGCCCTTTATCAACATCCCAGACACATGTAGTATCCACAAAACCAAGAAGCTGTGCATAAATATGTGTTGACATATGATGGAATGTCAATGTGTCCACAGATAGATCACACAAGGTAAGGATACTGAGGTCATGTTCAAGCTGTTGACACCTGCTGACCCACATGGACCATTCCTGGAATGGCATAAAACAAAGTGTATACACATCACCATGTCCAGTCTGATGATGTCACCATCCTATAAATACAGCAGGAGAAGGGAAACCAGCCAGTAAAGCAAATAGCGCACCATGTTAATGCGTCTCTCTCTCTAGTATCATAACATAGTTACATAGGGGTTTGAATCCTGCACAGATTGAGTGTGTGTGTGTGTTTGAAAGGAAAGTGTCCTTTTTGGAGACTGTGACAACACACTAAAAGAGGTACATTCCTCTTTGGAAAGTCTGATGATGTCACCATCCTACAAATACTGCAGGAGAAGGGAAACCAGCCAATAAAGCAAATAGCGTGCCGTGTTAATGCGTCTCTTTCCAGTATCATAGCATAGTTAGATAGGGATTTGAATCCTGCAAAGTGTGTGTGTGCAGTTTCCTTTGAGAGGTGTTCCTTTTTGGAGACTGGGAAAACTCAGTAAAGGAGGTACATTCCTCTTTGGAAAGTCTGATGATGTCACTATCCTACAAATACTGCAGGTGAAGGGAAACCAGCCAGTAAAGCAAATAGCACACCGTGTTAATGCGTCTCTCTCTAATATCATAACATAGGTAGGGGTTTGAGTCCTGCAAACAGTAAGTGTGTTTGTGTGTGTGTGTGGGGGGGGGGGGTTGTGTGTATGTGTGCAATTGTCTTTTAAAGGAGTGTCCTTTTTGGAGACTGTGAAAACACACTAAAAGAGCTACATTCCTCTTTGGAAAGTCTGATGATGTCACCATCCTACAAATACTGCAGGAGAAGGGAAACCAGCCAATAAACCAAATAGCGTGCCGTGTTGCTGCATCTTTTTCCAGTATCATAACATAATTAGGTAGGGGCTTGAATCCTGCAAAGTGTGTGTATGTGGGGGTGTGTGTATGTGTGCAGTTTCCTTTGAAAGGTGTTCCAGTCTGATGATGTCACCATCCTACAAATACTGCAGGTGAAGGGAAACCAGCCAGTAAAGCAAATAGTGCGCAGTGTTAATGCGTCTCTGTCTAGTATCATAACATAGCTAGGTAGGGGTTTGAATCCTGCAAATGCTGACTGTGTGTCACTGTTGGTCAACATGGTGTGGGTTTTGCTTTTACTATGGTATGACATAGTATGATGACAACAGTAAGTGCATTGCAGACATCAGGTATCTGCATGGCAAATATATATGTGTACATGTCCCCTCAATCAGTACATAGGTGTGAAGCCTGCATACTACATGAATGCATTTGTTTCCATTGACATGTTGTGCCGCTGCTACTCAGATCGTAGGTCACATATGTATGTATGTGACACAACCATCCATCTGTGGCACACACACCCATGACAGTTACTTAAGAGTAGTGTGAGTGAGGGTATATGCCTGGGGTATATGTCAGACGTGGTCATACACAAAAAAGTCTGCCAAGAATGGACAGTCTTTATAGGTGTATGACTGCCTTGTGGATATGCATTCAGGCCTCTAATGTCTGTGATACACCTTGGGTCTCCACAATACCTGTGAATATGTGGATACCAAGGGACACATGACATAACATGGGTCTGTATGTACACAATGGTACTCAACATACATGTTGAGGGCTACCACCAGTGTGGTACTGATGGGATAGTATGTAGAGTACATGAGGATGACTATGCCATAGTTGGCTTACTGCTATACAGCATTGTATCACACAACAGGTATCTGTCTGTATGCTACCCTTGTGTAGGATATGCATCCCATCCAGGGAATGCATTGTAGGCCATTCCATGCGTTCCCAGATTTGGATGGACACATTCCTAGTATGTCTGCATATACCTAAGGGGGCTATATGACACACAGGTGTGGTCACAGTAATGGGTGGCGGTCATCACCACTCGTTAACACCACGTGTTATAGTGTAGCACCAGAAGGATCCAATTGATACTGGGTTCCCTACTACTGTGTGTCATTTGTCAGGACATCATCCAATGATTGCTTATAGTCATGCTGTTGAGGTTGTGTATACTACCAGACTGCAAATCATTGACTGATATTAACGGTATCACTCGCAGCAAAGTGTCAACCCATGTCATACACACGTCTACCCATGTTAGTACATAACTGTAGTAGAATGCATACTGGCCATTGAAAGATGCAATGGGATGTTAATAATGTGTACGACAGGGTATGCCACATGTCCCATGTGTCCACTATGCACGTACATCCAGACAGTGCGCACCCACCTTGTTCACAGATGTACACTTGCTAATCTGTACTGCACACATCACACACGTACTGTCCACTCGCTAACACATGCTGGCAACACATCACACATCAGCCAAGTGGCACATGGGTGGATAATATATACTCAGACCTAACAGTGGTGTAAACAATGCTACATTGACAATCAGAGCTTTGATGCATAATGTCTGTTCAGATATACCTACAAGGATGTAGTTAGACTTCCTTGTTGACAACTCACTATTATTGCTGCACTGCTATAGTGTCACCCTGTGCATCAGCACCATGTTAGCCTGTCCCTCTGTCGATAATGCAGATGACAGGAGGTGGTGCAGGTATCATCATATGCACAGGGCGTTTTGTTGTTTGCCAGAGCCTGACATTGACCCATCCAATCAACATGTCTGTGTGTGTGTGTGTGTGTGTGTGTGTGTGTGGGGGGGGGACAACAGTACAGCATGGGCCAATGTTGATGTAATGTGTGTGTGTGTATGTGTGAGCCCTAGTTGTTTGCTTAATGTGTGTGTGTCTACATGCGCACAGCTCCACCATGTGGCTGCCATATACGGGGGTTGTTGGACAGCCAAAGACTGTACCTGCTTGGCTGTACAGATCACTGTCTCCGGCCACGGACACAGTACCTGTGCCTGGCAGGGGTGCTACGGACGGTATCGGGTACCAACCCTGACTGGGTACTGTCATCAGAGGCAGAGGTATGATGACTGGACCCATGTCCCTGCTGGGACTGGCCAGAGCCACATGCACGTGGTCTACTGGGATGGACAATGGACAGGCCAGCCCCAGCATTGCTGGGACTGGTACTGCCACTACAGGAGCGGCTGTGAGCTGTGGGCCATCTGCGACCACTGCAAGCTGTTGCTGGCATGCGTCGACGTCGCAACTGTCCCGCATGGTCCTGGCTTGAGGAAGACATGTTGTGGAGGGCATCTATTGTCTCCCCCCAATGTCTATCAATGACCTCGGTGTATGTCCGGATGGCACTGGCAAGGTCACGGATGCTGTCATTGATAGCGGTGTTATGTGTCCTCTGCACCCTAAGTCCCTGCCTGGTGTACCGATCCATACGTGCCTGAGCCTGCATTACAGCCCGGAACATAGTGGTCATCGTAAGACCTGTGAGGGCATGCCTGCCAGGGGCAATACGTCCAGTGGTGCTCCCCCTAGAACCCCTGGACCTCCACCTATGTGGTACTGTTATGGGTCTATGGCTATGGCTGCTGTGAGGGGATGCACGTGCCATGGGTACCACATTCTCCTGGTCAATGCCAACTGTATGCTGTCCCTACCCTATGGCCATTGGTGGTGAGGGATGTAATGGCAGTATGAGTGTGCGCATAGATGGGGTTGAACGCTGTGTACTGTCAACTGGTGGACCAAAGACAGACCCTGTCAAATCTCTCTGTGCCAAAATATATGTTTCATCATCACCACTATCCGTGGCAGTGGCTTCAGGTCGCCTGCTGCTTTCGCCAAGCCCTACCTCAGCACCTATGAGAGGAACACAGAAAACACACGTTATGGTCTGCACATTCACACAGGCACACAGGAACATATGCTCACAGGAACACAAGAACACATGCACACTCCTCACTACAGCAGATACGCACACACAACAGACTTCCACATCATACTCAATACTGGTTGAAGGTGGGTGACAGTATCACAAGGCAAACAGTCATGCACACGTGTCAGCATGCAGAATAAGTGTTGATCAAGTCCATGAAGTGTGAGTGTAGACAGCCATAGTTGATGACAGTGTACATGGCTGTGGTGCATGTGTGTACATGTTCAGTGATTGTCTACACAATGGGTACAAGGACACGACATTTCTGTGCAAGTATTATAAGCTCTGCAATGTCCTGTGCACCATCACACACAGGTATACATACCATGGCTGCATGTGTTATCTGTGTGTCACATGGATTTCCATGTCTGATTGCAGTGTCTGTGTCTGTAGCAGATAATTGTGGACACAGGTGTAGCACATGCATGCTATGTACACACATGGGATGGGTGGTGCATGTATAAGTAATGGGATACCAATCCTGGACATGGCCATTGTAAAAGTATGGGGTGTAGTACCATTAGCCATCATCATCATCATCATGCATCATGTTGTCATTCAAGGCCACTAAAGTGTGCTAGACCACCGCCTAGCATGCTGTACCTGAACCGCAGTGCTGTGGCTAAGTTCACAATTACACAACCATGTTGCACAAGGGTGTGTGAGGTGTCCAATAGGGAGCATTGCCTAACATTGCTGTGTTATGTGTTGAGGAATGTTGCATAGCCCAATGCTAGGCCCCTACCCCTCAGGTATGGTATATGTGGTGTGTGGATGACATGTGGGATACTGAAGTGTGACCTGGCAGTGGGTGTCTGGTTACACTATGTGTAGCATGTTGAGGTGTACTGCGTATGACAAACGTGTTATGTTGTGTACATGTGTGTCAACTATGCCTATCCAATGTGCAGTACAGTGTTGCCACATTTGTGTCTGATGCTCTGTGCATTGCATGTGAATGAGGCAGCTACTGACATTACTGAGATGTTTCACGTCTCACAGAAAACATGCACAGCATGCATTATGCATAGGTGTGTTATGTGTACATGGCCTACACCTCACCTATGACATGCACAGTTCAATACCAAGTTTAAAGTGTTAACATACTCACCAGCATGTAACGTCTGCCCTGCTGTCACACCAGAGGGACCTGCAAGAATATGATACAGTTTGTCAGTGGGCACACCTGTGGCATTGCTACTGTGAGTGTGCTAAACTACAGTAGAACAACAGGCATAGGTGTACAGATACTATTCAAATTATCAGTATTGCACACAATAGGCAGCACAACTGCTAAACACAGTACACATCTCACACATACATAATCTAACAATACAGGTAACAGTAGTCTACAGCTATGGCATGTTACCTGCACGCTCCATGTCACTATGCTGGGTGGCTCCGGCCTCCATGATGACACATGTGTGATGCTGTTGTTGCTGTAGGCCAGGAGCCACCACACTTAGCAGCAGTTCCTCCACTCTGGTGAGGGGGGGATGTATGGCCACCCCACCACCAGTGGCAAGCTGTTGTCTGTAGATATCAGACGCACACCGCCGGACATGTGTAATTAAATCATTGCAGTGATGGCGTACCTGCTCATATGTTCGGTTATGCATGCCTATGTCATTTACCCGACAAACAAGTTCTTGCCACAGTGCAGTACGCTCCTGCTGGTGCTGGTTGGCCCTTGAAAACAGCAGGGTATAGTGCTGTACCAGGCTGTGGTTGATTTCCTGTTCCTCTGCAGCTATGTAGCAGGGGTTCCTGTGATGAGCCATAAGCCTGGAAGACAAGTAAATGATATGTGTGAGCAAGTCATGTGGCACAGTTAACATTATACAGTACAGATATCAGTTAACTGCCATATATAGTATCTGTTCGCCTATCACAGGATACACACATTCAATACCACATATCAGTGCTCAGCCCACAACTGGCTGACAGTGCCTGCCACACTCCATATGACACACCAGTATACACCAGTACTCGGCTCACTGTTTGGGATCCAATGCACAGCCTTTCCAGGGGGGTACATATCAAGCTAATGCATGCAGATATATGTCATCCATTGCAATGAATGTGAAGTACAGTTACAGTATAACCAGTAACCCACCCTAGTCGTTGATGCCATACCCCTACCTAACATATGTGCACAGTTGTTAATATAGCTGGCATACTGCTGTAACAGAGTATACATGTTGCTAGGTACACATGCAAACCCTGCATCACACATGTGATTGCAGACATGGTACAGGCATCATTACACACACATCAGACATTCATACCACACACAAATGTATGCTAACACAGATGAGCATTTGCTATGTACCTTACAGTACTGTGTGCCCCTACTTACAGATACCTATGCCTGAGGAATGTAATCTGTGCAGACTGCAGGAAACACACAAGACAGTGTTACCAGGGAATGTGAACATACACCATACTGTGCTGTTTAGGCCTACATATTCAGGTGGTACAACAGTTCTAATGTTGGATGGATTCACCAGCAGTACCACTTATTGTGCATACATGTATTGCTTCAGCCTATGATGGGAAACCACAGTCGTACACAAGGAACTACATCACAACATATACCATCCTACTATGTCTGCATCCCAATAACTGACACATCTCTCTCTGGGCTCACACGTAGGACACAAACGACCATGACAGAAACAACCTCACTCCTAGCTATCACTCCATCACAGCCATTGCACACATTCACTTTCACACTCATTCAACCTCACATAGCTGGTATTGCACTGTGTACATGTCTGTGTGCATTGTGTCATAAGAATGTAATACGCTATTGTCCCTGGGGCCTACAGCAGCCTAGCCATATGCTACCCTGGCCTGTGACACACATGTAATTAGATTTCACTTCTTCTTGTCAACCGGATACACAGAGGTGATTTCCAGGGCATGTTACCTATCCCCCAGACAATCATCAGGGGTATGGCTGACATCTGCTACTGAGGAGCCTTGTTTGTTCATACTGGTTGGTTTACTCCAGAGTATGACATATTTGCCAATAGGAGCTTATACCTCCAGCATGTGCTGTTTAGTGATGTTGCGGGGTACTAGGGACCTAGGCCGTGTAGCCCGGTGGGATTGTGAGGTGTTGACATGGTGGTTGTCTGACTGCTATGGGTGTGGCATGCCTCTGTATGTTTGGCAGAGGTAACCTCTGGGTGGCCGGTATACAACGCACTGTATCTGTGGGTATGTGAGTCAGTCTGCATAAGCTATGTGTTTCAGGGCAGTATTATCCTTTATGAGGTATGTCTGTGGACTTTCCACTTGCTGTAGTTGTCATGTGAGGTACATACCACATGGGGCATTGTGATGAGTACAGGGGAACACTGACCTATATTTCTGTACATGACACATCATTTGTGATTACACGTACCACACAGACAGATTACAAGACTTGTGTGGCACTGTGAATATCAAAGGGGAGGCTACTGTCCACCTGTGTCCCATGTTCCCTTCTGACACATTCAGTGTTAGTCAGGCAACCACCTATCAGGTAGTTAGTGGGTAAAGTGTTTTGGAATGGGGTATGGCACTGCAGTATCAACACTGGTGTTCAGTCCATGCCTTGGTCACCAGGCACCTGTTGCAATACATCTGACCCTGTGTCTCCCTCTCTCACTATAAATATATATATATATATATATATATATATATATATATATATATATATAGATATTTATATACATATATATTTATATATATATATATATATATATATATATATATATATATATATATATATATATATATATATATATATATATATATATATATATATATATATATATATATATATATATACACATATCTATATATATCCATAGATATCCATATATATCCTTTATATATCTATATACCTCTATATATATCTATATATGTATATATCTATATATCTACATATCTATATATATCTATATATGTATATATGCATATATCTATATATATACATATATCTATATAAATATGTATATATATATATATATATATATATATATATATATATATATATATATATATATATATATATATATATATATACATATGTGTGTATATACACATATGTATATATATATATATATATATATGTATATATACATATATATATATATATACATATATATATATATATATATATATATATATATATATATATATATATATTTATATGTATATATATATATATATATATATATATATATATACACATACTTATAAACAGCCACTGCTGTACATATACATGCACATATATGCAGATATACTGGCCACCTTTCATGGTGGGAATATCAATTATGGAACAGTTGTGAGACATACGATTATGTAATAATATCGCACAGTGTTGTGCAGAATGCATTTCGCTGTCCTCAGGCCGTATAGCCGTAGCAGACCTCACTGGCTGTAACTCAGTCCCACAGCATTTAACCACCACATGACATATACCTGCACTGTTTGCTGTTTTCAATGCCACACACTACAACCTACATAGATATGTGCACATAGCAACCTTCAAATACATATATATGTCCAGCCTTCACTAACAGTTGCAGTATGTCCCTTGCCCTATGCACATCTGCATATACATATAGATACAGACTGCTACCACATAAGGAGTGTTCACAGAATGTAGAGTACCCTTCAGACACATCATTCGGATGCCAGCAAATACATCTGTGTTACATACCTTACCTTTGTATTTCTCACCTCAGTCTGTTGCACCTGTTGATGTTTTTTTATTTTTATTTGTTTAGGTCGCTTTCCTCCACTGCCTCTGTTTGTTTTATTTTTTGTTTTGGTTGGTCGGTGTCTCCAACCGCCTCTGGTTTTGTGTCTCCAACCGCCTCTGGTTTTTTTTTTTTTGGTTTGGTCTATCCAACTGTTTGTCTGTCTGTCTCTCTCACTCGCTCTCTCTCTCTCTCCAGTTGCTGCAATGATATTATTGCATGTGTGGACAGCAAGTACAGGCTGCTTTTGTAGATATCTGCACATATGCATGTGATGGCCTCTGCACCAGTTGGTGACCACCATTTAGTAATTGCATGCAGCCTACTGTGTGGTAATTGCAGTTCTCACTGTGATTTCAGGACACCGCTATAAAATGATAGGTTAGGTAGGCATAGGCCTTTCAGTTTTGTAAGGTGGGGACCATGCTTGTTTGCTGTGGACACTGTTGTGTCAGTCAGAAGGTTGGTATAAGTCTCATATCTGAAGCTGGGTTGTAGCCAGTGAAATGCATGTTGTACTGAAACCTGACTGTTGCTTCTTCGAGTACACTCTTCTCAATGTGTAAGTTTACTCACACCTCCTAATGCTAACACTGGATACATGGGAGTATGTACTTTCTTTTGGAATTAGGGAATTAACTGGCATACAACAGTAGTTATTGCAATGTATTTCTATGGCTTTCCTATTTTCCCTTTACATTCAGTCCTTGTAATGCATGTTATATTTCCTTATTGCAATGTATTCCTATGGCTTTCCTATTTTCCCTTTACACGCACTCCTTGTAATGCATGTTATATTTCTTTCAGCACCAAGTTATTGTATATATGCTGTGGCTTAGTGGTACATCATGCAGACTGGTGAGTCCAAGGTGTGGGGTTTGAGACTGACAAGGGTGTTTTATTTTGCTGCTGAGCAATACAAGGGCCTTGTCATACAGAGTGACAAAGGCATTTTTAAGCAGTTGTAAGCGAGTTGGCATGGGTTTGCGCGACACTTAGCGATGCTAAGCAACGCTTAGCTTAGCTTATTGTATTTTAGCAATACTAAGCTAAGCTTAGCTTAGCATATTATATGTTAGCAATAGTAAGCTAAGCTTGGCGGACCTTATCATATCTTAGCAATGCTAAGCTAGGCGCACACATACGCACACTGGTGCAAACCCACTTACTACTGTTTACAAGTGCTCACTCCCGCTAACCCCCGGGCTCATGTCTTTGACAGAAAAGTAAATGGGGAGATAGGAATGTGGTGATAAAGGTTGCTCAAAGAGGGGAAGACAGTAGGGAAACTAGCTTGGGATGTACACGATGGGTGTGGAGAAGGTCCATAGCTGCCCATTTCTTTAGCAGCAACAGCTGTGCATATGCATTACATTAGGTGGGATATTTGAAACCTTCCACCCCTGAGAGAGTGGTGAGGACATCTAAATATGTTGTACTACCAATTATGAATATCAGGCACATGCACTGTTTGTGAACAGCTATACTGTCATTAGTACGTTACTCACATCTGAACAGTTTGTGGTTTGTGTTGGCATTAGCACAGTCTACTCAGGGTGACTGGACATATTTCTGTACTGTGTATGCCTACCTACACCCTTGGTTGTGCCTGACTACACAGGTATATAGTACCTTTGGGTAGGGGTGCAGAACTGCAGTGTGCATTATTTATTATCATGTGATGTTTATCTTGCTGAACATGCAGAGTTGCTGTGTACCTGTAAGTCTATGAAGGCTTGTAGTCTGTCTGAGTAGCTCCCACCCGTGGACATATCCAGATGGTAGACAGAGGTCAGCCTAGTATTGACAAAAACACAGCAACAGCAAAAATGATAGCAGCAACACACCAAACAGCCAATGCCTTTCTTCACTTTATTTTAGACCTGGTACCTCGGCAGTTCGCCTTCAAGGATCACAATAATTTACTGCACACTGTTAGCTTTTATAGTGCATATCCAAACAATTAAGCAATGATTCAATTAATGCAAAAATTCTTTTAAAGTGACCTTGTGAATAACAATATTAAATTCTCCAAATCTCATGAAAACATACAAATAGCAAAATGCAATGCCTTATACATCATTATTAATTCATTTTTTAGTGAAAATTCATTCTTTAGTAAAAAAATTCATTCTTTAGTAAAAAAATTTTATATAATAAAACATTATACTTCTATATGCATACATATTATTCAAAAATATTTATTAAAGATATTTATGTACTTTTTATTATTTTTTTGTTGTTTTAAATTGATTTTAGTATGTTTTTATTTTATTCTTACTTCTTTTATGTCTCCTAAATCCATCATGTGCCCAATTCTAAATTTAAACCGTGTGGCCTTAAGGTATTGAACTTGAGAATCATTTTTGTCTCTAATTCTAAAAGTTTATTAGTGATATTATCACCATTACAAACAAATGGTCTCCCCAAAACTCCATATCTTAGACTATCACTATTGCCATTATGAATATCCAAAAAATGTTTGGCTACTGGACTGAGTAAATTTGAATTCCGAATGTCTCTCAGATGTTCCAAAATTCTAACTCTGACCATCCTCTTGGTCTGGCCAATGTACCAAGTATTAGCGCAACTACAAGTCAAGGCATATACTACCCCAATAGATTTACAATTAAAATGATATCTAGGGGTATGAATGATATCATTGATGGAATTAATATTGACAACCCTGTCACAAAGACTACAAGAATTACATTTAAATGTACCTATATTAGTCAACTGTATAACTGTTGCGTTACAACAGTTATTATTCAAAATATTCTTCAAATTTTTTCCTTTTTTAAAAGAAAAAATGACATGATGGGGAAACAATTCACCTATGCTTTCATCCTCACTCACCAGATACCAAAACCTTCTAACTATACTGACTAATCTATTGGAGAAGGTGGTATACTTTGTAACAAAAAATAAGTCCTCCACATTCTTCTCTTTTAATGAAGGTCTACAGGTACCATGTTCAAATTTCATGATATCTTTGTCATTCTTATTGTTTTTAACCTTTACCATGATGTTTCTTAAGTGTTTTGTATCATATCCTCTGTCCCTTAATCTCAAAAAAACTTCATTTAATTCATGATCAACATCTTTCTTTATGCTAGTATGAGAATAAATTCTTTTAAATTCTCCAAAAGGTAGTGCGCTTAACAAATGGGGTGGATGCATGTTGGAAGCGTGCAAAAACATATTAACTGACATACTTTTTCTATAAGGTCTAAATTCAATAACATTATCTCTTATGAACAGAGTCATTTTTTCTTTTAAAAAAGGAAAAAATTTGAAGAATATTTTGAATAATACTAATACTTGGTACATTGGCCAGACCAAGAGGATGGTCAGAGTTAGAATTTTGGAACATCTGAGAGACATTCGGAATTCAAATTTACTCAGTCCAGTAGCCAAACATTTTTTGGATATTCATAATGGCAATAGTGATAGTCTAAGATATGGAGTTTTGGGGAGACCATTTGTTTGTAATGGTGATAATATCACTAATAAACTTTTAGAATTAGAGACAAAAATGATTCTCAAGTTCAATACCTTAAGGCCACATGGTTTAAATTTAGAATTGGGCACATGATGGATTTAGGAGACATAAAAGAAGTAAGAATAAAATAAAAACATACTAAAATCAATTTAAAACAACAAAAAAATAATAAAAAGTACATAAATATCTTTAATAAATATTTTTGAATAATATGTATGCATATAGAAGTATAATGTTTTATTATATAAAATTTTTTTACTAAAGAATGAATTTTTTTACTAAAGAATTAATTTTCACTAAAAAATGAATTAATAATGATGTATAAGGCATTGCATTTTGCTATTTGTATGTTTTCATGAGATTTGGAGAATTTAATATTGTTATTCACAAGGTCACTTTAAAAGAATTTTTGCATTAATTGAATCATTGCTTAATTGTTTGGATATGCACTATAAAAGCTAACAGTGTGCAGTAAATTATTGTGATCCTTGAAGGCGAACTGCCGAGGTACCAGGTCTAAAATAAAGTGAAGAAAGGCATTGGCTGTTTGGTGTGTCAGCCTAGTATTCTTTGACTGTGCACCACAGCAGTCTTTTCAGCACCTGAACAATGGCATTATCACAGGTGGTTGCTAACAGTACATGGCTACATCTTTTTCTATTTCTGTGTTGTACTTCTACATAAGGGCATGCTTGTGGGATGTATTCTACAGCTATTTGCAGCATGTGTAACAGCAGACAAGCTGATATACCTGTGTGTTTCTGACTCTTCCAAGCCTCAGCTACTCTCATGTATATATTTGAACAGCCTCAGGGAAAGGTACATATAACTGGGATACACCTGTGATATAGTTCTGACATTTTTCAGTTCAGACTTTGGGTGATTCAGAGCATTTCTATTACTACACCTTTTCTGACGTGCAAGCGGTGTATACTCTCACTTATTGACATTTGTTATGAAGTGAGATTCAACACCTTTCTGCCTACTGTTAGTACATTTCACAGGGAGTCAGAGGGGCACAGCTAACGTTTGTTTACTAATCAGAGTCATCACTGTAGAGCAGTCACTGTTGGGAGGTCTAGCATGTGACCTATGCTAATATGCCAGTGTGTATCCTGCTCTGATACTGTGTGGCGTTTGTAAGCTGCTACTGTAACCTTATTCCCTACTAGCATGGCTGATTCTCTTTTCACAGTCATGTCATGCAATTCAACAACACCTGCTGGTTAAGGCCCACAGAACAAGATTTGTGTTATGCCATTCCTATTTTCCCTTTACATTCACTCATGGCAATGCATGTTAAATTGCTTTCAGCACTAAGTTATTGTATATCTGCTGTGGTTTAGTGGTACTTCATGCAGAGTGGTGAGTTCAAAGTCCTGGGTTCGAGACTGACAAGGGTATTTTTATTTTGCTGCTGAGCAATACAATGGCCCTGTCATACAGAGTGACTAAGGCACTTTTAAGCAGTTCTAAGCGGGTTTGCGCGACGCTTAGCAATGCTTAGCTAAGTGCACCCTCACTTACTACTGCTTAACAGTGCTTACTCTCGCTAACCCCCACACTAATTTCTTTTAAAGAAAAGAAAATGGAGAGATAGGAAAGTGGTGAAAAAGGGGGCACAGAGAGGGAAAGACAGTAGGAAAACAAGCTTGGGATGTGTAGGAAGGGTGTAGGGAAGGCCCATAGCTGCCCATTTCTTTAACAGCAACAGCTGTGCATATGTTGAAAATTTGGAGTGAGTTTTGAGACCTTCCACCCCTGAGAGAGGGGTGAGGACAACATAGTTTGTTGCACTGCCAATTAAAATTATCGGTGTATATGTCCTATGTACATGTGTGCAAAATAGGAAGCTATGTATGGTGCGTAATTTTTTTTCGGGTACAGATTGCCCATTTTTTTTTTTTTCAGGTGAGAGTGGTAAGTGAGGTAGGGGAAGTAGGCATATTTGGGGAGGTAGGTTGGGGAGGTAAACAGACAAGACAAACAAGACGCATATAGGGGCAGAATCTGACACATGGGGTGGGTCAACACAATTGATGGGGAAGGTTGTTTGGAAATCGCAAGCCCATGAGCCCACAGATGGTAACAGTGGAACTGAGATCCCAACCCATGGGCAGTCACCACTGCACCTTCACAGCCCCAGGGTGGCTGTGTTTGGGGCTGAGTAGGATGGGCAGGCTCACCCGTGAGAAGCACCACTCTCGCCTCAAGCTGGCATAGGGGATCAGCGACTAAACACTGGATCTCCCTACGCACCACAACCCGGACCCTTCGAAGGGTGATGGGTGGCCCTTCTCTGCCCATGCTTGCACGGGGGGACAAGCCCCATCCCCTGCAGTGCTTCCACCCAAAGGTGGCACAGGACCAATGGAGGAGGGGAGTCTGGGCTGGGCACTAGAGCCACTGGTGCCAGGTGCACTTGCCAACTGAGGAGGGACAGGTGGGTCCGCTGGGACCAGCCTTTCCATATGTTCTGTGATGAGGTGTGTTTCATTACAACATAAACAACAGCATTCCAGATTAGTTGCAACAGCATGCAGTAACATTCCCATTAACCCAACATACCACAGTTCCAACAGTTGAACAACAAACATAACACATGCATATATTGAACAACAGTGGTTATTCCAAACGCATGCAGGGATGATTGGTAGCAACAGGCCACCATGAACATGGTGTTTGAACAGGGCACATGCATCAACATGAGTGTAAATATTTATAGAACAATTGGACATATATCCCAACAAATATTTAAGATTACACATACCCATTGAGGTGTGGAATTGCATGGTTTATGCACAAACAGTAGGGTGTAGAAAAAACCTCCATTAACATCTTATAAACAGTTTTACTCTACACTACATTCCTAGTGACTGCAGGTGTATATTCCCTACATGTATTATTACACTTGCCACCATGCATTAGGTTGTGTAGTGGGTTTGGCTAGTTCAATCTATACTTGACCTATATCTCACATACTAACTGTCCAGGATGCAGATGTTACTGCTACATATTTCATGGTTGCATTTATATTTCTTTATCTACATATCTGGATATTTTTACATGACATTTTCACTTTAAATTGTACAGAACCCTGCATTTATTGAAGCACACTTACATTTCTGTGGAACATATTAGCATGCTACTCATGTGCCAGATTTACTTATGCATGCCAACCAGTAAATGACTGTTGAGGACTGTTTATTTACTTCACAGCTACTAGCAGTTCCATCACCCACTTTAGATGGGACTGCAGAACTCTGGGTTGCCAGCACTTTCTAACACATTACTATTTCTATAATGCAAGGGTACAACAACATTTCATACTAAGTGAAACAGACACACTCTGGGTTTTAGACCTTTATTAATGACATTACACACTTTTCCACAGGCTCACTCCTTTATTTGTTTTAACGGTATATATGGCAGACATGTTCACGACATATTATACCTTTATTAATAGGTTAGCACACTCTTTTTTCAGGCTCACTCACATATTCTTTTATATGACAGTGCCTGCAGAGATATTATTCCAGACATTTGTTACCTTTCTTAATGGGTTACTACACTCTTTTTCTGCCTCTCTAATGTTTTTATCTGACAGTACATGCAGAGGACTTATTCAGTACATTTTATGGCTGTATTATTGGACTACAACACTTTCTTTTATGCTCTCTCCCATATTTTATATAACAATACATGCAGAATAATCACTAACCTGCCTGGCGGCGCAGCCTTAGCAGCCTATCAGCATAGGCTTGCTGATTCGTAACACGGTCACCTGCAGCTGTAAAGTAAATGAAGGGATGTTGAGACATTCCTATCCGTTATACATACTGCATTTGAAATTCTTACATACTGCACTCCATGGCTACATACTCAGTACTGGAGCATCCCGCATCCCACGGGCCTCCTGTATCCACTGGTTCAGGCGGTCCTCCTTTCGTCTCTTCAGGTCCGTATGGTGTTGACAGACCTGTTCACCAGTCCGAGGAACTCCTGTGGCACTGGTGAGGTCACAAGCTAACTGGTTCCAAGCCTCTGCCTTGTACTCCATCCCTTGGAACTGGCCCTGCAGGAGTCTTGCCTCGTGATGGTGGACTAGGAGCCAAACCATGTATTTGGACTCCTCGATGCACCATCTCTGCGATTGGAAGCATGCTCCCTCTCCAACACCAGACATTCTGACCACAGATGTGAGCTACAATCAGTTATGGCATGTATTCCCACCTGTGGGGCTTAAATATGCTGCATTTCCCACACTTTTTTGTGATTGGCCATTTTGTAAAATTCTAGGCTGACTGCAGACCTGCTTAGTAATTGTTAAACTACCATTCCTAGGTTTATGAATGTTAATAGTGGCTGTGTCTCCTATGTTGTCATGGCTTAGTGGTTCTGTACTTTTATTATGATGCAAAGGGTCCTGGGTTCAAACCTTGTCATTCTTTTATTTTAATACTGTCTAGACAGGCTAGGGGGTGTGGCTGCGTTTAAGCAACTTAGCTCTACGTTGCTCCATGGTGCCCTGGTTGGCACGGAGCGCACGTCCACATAAACACATTGCGCTGGGTTAAGCGCTATTATACTATGGGCAACTCGATTTAGCTGGGTAAAGTGCTATTTAACTATGGGCACCTCTGTTTAACTGGGTAAAGCGCTATTAAACTATGGGCACTTCTGTTTAGATGGGTACAGTGCTATTAAACTATGGGCACCTGTGTTTAGCTGTGTAAAATGTTGCTTAACACCAGGCTATTATATATCTGGGTCCTTTAAAAATATATATTTTGTTCACTGATACATTGGCCATGTCACTGCTTTTAATAAAATTTTAATCATATTTGTCTGGTATTATTTTAAATACTGCTTTAAAACATAAATAAGAAGGGGAGTGGTGGGACTCGAACCGTGAATGCCTTCTCTTTGTGCATACGCTCTACCATTACACGATTGCTATTTGGATTAATTTGCATAAGTAGTTCTTATATGCTCTTCAATGTCACAATTGCTAACTGTGGTTAAGCAATGGGCACACCCGTGCAAACAAGCGCAAATACAGGCAACTATATCGTGGATTTAAAAAAAGTAATAATATTTTACATTTTATAACTCTGCTGGGGGTTTACAGTGTCAGGGAGTGTGGTGTTGGGTGCAAGTACATTTGAACGAACTCGCTCTTGTCTGTTGACATTATGCTTTTTAAAAACTTGTAGGGACGTGGACTTTTAGACTGCTCGGCAGTCGGACACGTCCCCTGCTTGCCTACTCAGTCCATGTAAGAGTTACAGATGAGTCAGCATGCCCTCATGAATATCCATGGCACGCTGACATCATACCGTTCAACTGCAGCCTCCGAGTAAGACATATTAAGTCTTATATGGTGGTTTCATGAATCCGGCCCTACATCTTTCATGCCACAGAGTAAACAAAAGAATGCTAACAAGGCTGTAGGTAAACAAAGACCATTACACTTCTGATTCATTAAATGTATTACTGTTGTTGTTGCACTACACCTCTCCCAAAATTCACTGCCATGTAACTAAGTCTATAATAATAATAATTGTGCAACCACACCTATATTACACTCCCTAACCACTACTTGTTTCAGTTTATTAAATAAGTAACAAGACTGTTCTCATTTGTCAAAAACAACACATTACCCATCACCTCTAACTACTCACAAGTAGATTTTTCAGTGTTACAGAAATTTTAATAATTTTATTTTATTTATTTTATTTTAAATTTGTTGACTGGGTTAGTCCGACTGACCCTAGTGGCTCATTTTCAGCAGGGACCCGGGGAGAAAAGTTCCACAATAAAATACATTTTAATGGTAAATCATAAATAGGAATTAGATACAAGTAAAAAAAAATAGCATTCACCAGTTACATACAAAATGAGTAAAGATTTTACAATGTTAGTTGATAATGAGGGGTGGTACAATATTTCTGCATACAAAATTTATAAGACATTCATGCTAATAAGGTTTCAATGAGGGAGAGAGTATAGGGACAGAAGTGATGAGTACGAGAGATAAAGTAAAAGGAGGTAGAAAAGCTAATACTAGAATGTAGGTTGTTAGGGAAAGGGGTAGTAAGGTTATGCAAGAAAAGAGGGAAGGTGAGATGTTATACAGGAGGAGAATACAGGAGAGAGGGAAAGAGCTAAAATAAAAAGGACTATGATCCATGTAAAGCAGCTTAGGGAGGATGAGTGCAGTGGCAAGACCAGATAGTTTTCAGATATTCTCTAGAGGCTGTTTTAAAATGATAAGGGTATTTAAGGGATCTAATTTCTAAAGGAAGTTTGTTCCAGGATATAGTAAAGTTGTAACTGTAGAGGGAGCAGCCAGTTTTGGTCTTGGGTTAAATATTTGTAACAGGTCTTGGTCAGAGGTACGCAGAGGTCTAGTGGGGGAATACATAGTGATAGTAGAGGTAAGGCTAGGACAGAAAGAGTGCTAGTAAAGGATTGAGTGAATAATCTGTAACTGAGATAGGAGGAGCTGACAGGGTAATTCCAGCCAGTCTAGTTGTTTAAGAGAAAGACAGTGGTGAGACTGGTAAGTAAGGTTTGCAGCAAATCTAGCCACTTTATTGTAGGTACATTCAAGTTTGGTTAGGAGTGAGGAGTTCAGATTGGTAAAGATTTGACGGCTATACAAGAGACAAGGAAGGAGGTATGCATGTGATAGGGTTGTTTTTGCCTTGGAAGTACTTTTTATGTCGGTATAGGAGTCCCAGTTTTTGGTGTGTCTTTTTAATACAATTAGACATATGTAGATCAAACTTAAGTTGGTCATCGATTGTGAGACATAGTAGTTTTCTATTTGGTTCAACAGTGATAGTAGTGTTATTGCTGGAGAGTATAGGAAAAAGTAGATTTAAGATTTGAGAGATTTTTGGGGAGAAAGAGTAACAGCTTAGTTTTCTTAGGGTTGAGGATTAGTTTGGTGTTACAGAGCTAGGATTCAACGGAGGAAAAGGATGCTTGGGTTTGAAAGTAGAGGTCAGTGGTAGTGTCAGAGATGGTGATGATGTTATATTCAGTCATACATAATTACCTTCCACATAACCCAACATTTACTAACATCATTCCACCCTGCATCTCCAGTTGTTATCATAAAAACACTGCAATTACTGAATGCCCTTTCTTTGTCTTCATCTAATAAAACCCAGTTCATTGTCAAAGCAAAATATAAATCCAGGTAAACAGAAGACACCTAAAAAAATTATTTTCAATTAAAAAAACAGGATGAGCCATATTCTATAAAGTATATACAAGTATTGTGACATGGCCCAATATAACTTAACAAGGAGTTACAGAATATTACAGTTTGCAAGTCACTGGTGTTATTCAAGGTTGTTCACATGCCTGTAGTGCTGCCAATTCCCAATTACCTTACAATTTATTCTGGAAACACACAGAAGCCCTCAAATGGCTTAAAGCCAGTATAGTCCCTGTCCTCAAATGGAAATCTCTGCCAGATTTAGTTCATGACACATGATGGGATTAACTATGTGATGTCCAAATCTCAGCTTTATGTTGTCATACATCCATAACACATATGTACAATATGCAACAAATCTGTATGTTCTACATCATCGGCAAGCATTACAGTCCAAAGTATTTGTAACTTGGTGATTAATTACTTGAGAAATGCGCAATGCTCTCTTTATAAGGAACTTTACTAGCTGTATTTCCACATTGCCAATCAAAGCACATTATGACAGTGCATAAGAGTTATCTACCTCTGTCCTGATTCTTCTCCCTGTTGCATCTGTATTGCACACAATGCTATATCTATATCTATATAATATCTATATCTATATAATATCTGTATCCATATAACATATATATCTATATCTATATCTATATAATATCTATATCTATATAATATCTGTATCCGTATAACATATATATCTATATCTATATCTATATCTATATAATATCTGTATCCATATAACATATATATATATATATATATATATCTATATCTATATAATATCTGTATCCGTATAACATATAAATCTATATCTATATCTATATCTATATCTAAATAATATCTGTATCCATATAACATATATATCTATATCTATATCTATATCTATATAATATCTGTATCCGTATAACATATATATCTATATCTATATCTATATCTATATCTATATCTATATCTATATCTATGTCTATGTCTATATCTGTATCTATCTATGTGTGTGTGTGTGTGTGTGTGTGTGTGTGTGTGTGTGTGTGTGTGTGTGTGTGTGTGTGTGTGTGTGTGTGTGTGTGTGTGTGTGTGTGTGTGTGTGTGTGTGTGTGTGTGTGTGTGTATGTGCGTGTGTTTCTGGAAGGAAGGAATAAATGTTCTACATATCTCTTTCAACTGTATCTTGACATACATATACACAATAAATAAACAATGTCCCAGGTTAATAGTGCTAATATTTAAAAGTGTCCCTGATTATTACTGGATTTCACCCTGATTCTGTTAAGGTTTTTACCTCATTAGTTGACAGCTATGTATTCTAACCATATAGTGTAACGATCTTTATTATCTCATAATATGTGTACTTATGTACATATATGTATCAGTACCAATATCAATGCATCAAATGAAGTAGCAGCTGCTTGTATCTGTTTGTCCACCGTGTCCATCAGAAATGCCCTCTAACATGTACATTGCATGCAGAACTGAGTGCGTAGAAAATGTGATGTCAGGCATGTACTGTAGAAGAGCAAATGTTCTGTAATACACCTTGATGCTGGATTAAGTTCATTCATTTTGACATGGCATGTGTTGATGGAACACAGTTGAAGCATTCCAGTGTTGAACTCATTGGTATACAGTACTGGCAAGAGCACAACTTCCTCTCTCCATTACTTGTGGCCTGCTGGTCTGCTCCCACACTACTGCTACTACTTTGCCTTGCATGCTTTGGTGGACACTGCCCTTTCTTGTACAGTTTCAAAAGTAGGGCACAGTGGAACAGGACTTCCCTTGACTTGCTATTCTCTAAGTATGCTGTGTATCAATACAAAGATATAACACTGCAATTGTGCTGTAACAAATAATGGCAACAGAGTTATACTATACATCCAGCAATGCTCACACTCTTGTTATATCAGTTGTTCTGCTGATTGCAGCTATGCTTTGTTATTGAGCTACCACTTGTACCACAGTTTCATGTACACACACTTGCAGTGCAGCAAAACCAGACAAATGCTTTATAAGCACAAGTCATGCCATCCTAACTGAAACCCACACCACACCATGTTAACTATTTTTAGCTCCTATTTAAACTGTATTGCAATCAAGTTATATGGTGTCAAGTAATAACTCAAAAGTCTGTATAGCCTCAACTCAATACCTCCTTTTTCCAAACATCTTGCATACAAAAAATACCAAATTAGTTTCCAGTAGGTAATACACTATACTGTAAGATGGTATGCTACTCTGAATGTTTCAGAAATGTGAAATCCTCTACTTCAAATATATTGCACATTTGTACCTTTGTCTAGTGACCTATGCTTCCAAATTTATGGGAGCTGTACTTTTTGGGCATATACCAAACTGTGGATTTCAACCTACTTGGACCTTCTCAGTAAACACATGACACTCAATAATTAAATTAGCTTCAACTGGTGTCACACCAGTAGCAATGATGGCACTGTGTACTGTATTGTCAAGGTAAAAACTGGCATAGATTCATTTTTTACAGACATACCTTGAATAGTCTCTAACCAGCCAGCATGACAATTCCATTTTCAAGTAGTCTTGTATATCTTGTGTGATATGCACTGAGAAACACTACAATGTCCCTTGAGATTAGTCTGATGTAGAAAGGATATATTAGTATTGTTACATTGCATTACATGATTTGATACTAGTGTGTGATTTTTTTACATGTACTAAATATGATTCGATGCTGTGCCATGCAAGACCTGTGTATGGCAGGGTCAGGACTACTGAGTAGAACTGATATGGTAATTAACCTTGTCCATGAGCTCCAAACACCAAAACATCTGCTCAACTCCACAAGTACAGCATCCTGCTGATTTTTAACAAAACAAAGAAAAGAAACTGATCAGTTTGCATTCCAACAGAACTGAGGAAATGTTGGTTACACCCTGCTAGTCAGAATCCTCAAACTGCAAAAGAGACAACTTCTCTGGAAAATAAGTCTGTACAAACAGCATTGAATAAAGGAAGGAAGTGGGTCCAGTGAGTGTGAACGTAAGGAAGACATGAATGTATGCATATGCAAGATCACCAGATGAATAGCAATGAGGTGGATTTCCAACAGGAAAGATACAGCAACAGCAGATGTCTGTCTCAGCTGCTGAAAACATTTTGCAGACATGGGACTCCAAGGGAAATGACCCAAACACAGTGAGATGGAGTTATGACAACTTGTAATGGGCTGCCTCTTTACTAGGCTGAAACAGGACATGTGCCTGTATCTAAAATGCAGCATCAAAGAAATGTGATGCATCTGTTTGCTAAATCATAACTGTACTGTTTACTCCTTGTTTTTTGTTTTTTTATTTCTCCAAGTCTTTTGGGTTTCTAATACCAAGATGGAAATGGACCCCATCCCTAAGTCAAAGTATGATTTAACTTCATGAAATTATTGTTTCAACATTTGATGTTAGCAAGAAGTGCTCATTACAGCACCTGCAATGTGCCCAGTATTGACTCCTGCAATTCATACAGAGTACATGTATTGTTAACATACCTAAGTATGATTGTAAATTCATTTTTATAAGACCTGTTGTTTCCACTATTATTGGTACTGTCTGGGTAACCTTCTTCAGGGCCGGAGCTTGGTTTTTGTGGGCCCTCAACTTGAAAATTGCTGAGGGCTCCTACTCTGTGTCACCATATTGCTGCCACTCCCCCTTCCCTTTCAAGTTCCCACCTGCACTCCTTTAATGATCATTGTATACCACATGGTATTAAAAGTGTTAGTGAACACAGACCATTACAGACAGACTTGGAGTTGTACTGCCATTAGTTGTTAAAAAAAAATCAGTGAGATAGACATAAGGAGCAGTACACATTTTTTCTCATATTTCAGAGTAGTGAAATCAAGTGCTTTGACATTAAATCCATACTGCCAACATACCAGCTAATTATAGCCATGTTTGCTATGTACACATCAGATACATGATTTCTAACATGCAAGAAATATTGGCACATACACAGTAGCCTTACAAAGCTGGCTCAATAACCAGCTGCACACTGGCGAACAGTACACTCCTCCCCGAACAATGGTCACTTTCATCTACAAACATCATAGCAAGTTATGTCACTGACTGTAACATACAGAGCCATCTGGCCCACAGAAACATGGAACACAGCAGCCACAAGCAAAATGGTGGCATGAAACTGCTGCAACCAAAAACAGTGACACACAGTAGCAAATATAAAGCAAATGAACAGTGATATGCAATAGCAAAAAATAAATAAATACAATAAAAAAAGAAAGAAAGGAATGATATAATGTAGTAGCCAAGAGCAAAGTGGCAATAATAAGCAATAGCAAAAAAAAGAAATTTATACATGGATATAGTGGAAATACTTTCAACTCCAAACAGTTCTACATATACCATAGAATGCACATTCCCCTACACAGAATAGAAAAGAAATGCATACAAAGTTCATGCTACCCCTCTCTCTCAGTGACTCCCCCACTCTGAAAAAAAATGCAATGTTTATACTCTCCCTCCTGCAATATCTCTAAACCTCTTGGCACAAAAAAATCTTTACAAAACCAATAATTATAAGGGGGAATAGTCTGCCATTTAACACAAAGGACTAAAAATTTCAGCAGGTAATGAACTGCTTGCTGTACTCAGGGCAGAGTATTTGATTTCTTCCACTTTCATTTCCCTGCTGTGTGACTCAAAGCAAATCACTTAACCAGACAGTGCTCTCGGCATGTATTAGCCTCTTAGTACAAAAGATCTTGACAAAGGTGTAGATCAGGTACAGATTTGAAATATTGGTCTTATAAACAGAAAGGTCCTGCAATAAGAGTTACTCATTAGCAAATATTTTTCTGAAGGATGTGAAGTCTGAAACTGAAATGTCTTGCATTACTTTGTGACTTCAGTCCTCAATGGTTTGCTTGAAAACCACATTTTATGAAGAAAAAGAATCAGGACACTGCAACATTCTGACAGTTGAGAAGTATGGCTCCCAGGCTTCCCCAGAAAATGAGACATGCCTCATTGGGAAGAGACCAAAAATATAATGCAAAAGACCAAACACATGAGGCAAGTCTCTAGATATTTTGCCAGATTCCCCTCCTTTCCAAAATCTAGGGCAAATACTAAATATTGCTTTTATGTACCAACAGCTGCTAGAATAAGATGAAATGTGAAACACAATCTATTGTGATTTGCTGGAAAACCACCATTTCTTGGGTCCTAAGCAAAATATTAAACAAAACAGCAAAAACATGAAGCAAAAATGTAGACATTCTGCAGGATTCTCCCCCTTTTCACATGCACGTGCACACGCACACACACACACACACACACACACACACACACACACACACACACACACACACACACACACACACAAATATCAGGTACAGGGGGTAAATATTTTTAGTTTTATCAGAGCTCTATGAATATTAAAATGTATTTATTATCTTTGTGCTCACATAATCAGTCATTATAAACTCAGCCCCTTGCACACAAGATAATAAAGAAACTTCATACACTGCACACACAAATATACACAAACACAGTCCCAACAACAACAGCTACACCCACAAAAAATCAAGCCATTCTGTAGGATTCTCCCCTTTCCACACGTATACAAGTATACGCACACACACACACACACACACACACACACACACACACACACACACACACACACACACACACACACACACACACACACACACACACACACACACACACACACTACAAAAGACCCATGTTTGGCGACAGATTTTAAATATTACTTTTATATACTTTAAAATCTGCTAAAATAACATGTATTACAATAACATGCATTTTTTGAATGATATGAAGTTTGAAACTCTGCCCTCTACAGCCTCAGATGAAAAAAATAATCTGAAAAATGTGACTTTTTCAAGGAAATTTGAAAGGTTGATGGGCAATTGGGCTATTCTTGGACAGTAAGCAAGCACAGTTTATCTAGAGAGAGGCAGATCAGTAGTTTTCAATTTATTTTATTCAAAAGATAAGTTATTTGTATGTGTATTTTGTGAGGTGGGTACAGCTTGCATTTGGATCTCCTACATTATAACTTGGTTACTGCTATTAAATCATACCTCTCAGCAGTCTAGAATTTCACAGAATGTCCACATTTTTGCCATATCTTTGGTCTGTTCCTCATAAATCTGTAGTTTGTTGTATATCACTAAGAACTGAAGTAACAAAATGACAGACATATTAATGTTAGATTTCATATACAAGATAATGTAAAACCTTTTACTCTAACAAATTTCTAAGGTTATGGCAGCAATATTTAAAATGTGTCCATGGTTGTGAGCCTTTGATCTACCACCACCCCCCCCATTATTTTGGGCTTAGTCCAGAATTCATATTGGCTGAAAGGTCTACATAGTCATTTAAGATTGCATTTAAGATTTTTATCTTTCAGAAAAGGTATGCTAAATAAATAGCGCAATCCACGGCAATCCAGCAGCTTTTATAGGAATGATGCTTAAATTCTGTCTCTGAATTTTGCCATATTGACAGGCTAGAAAGGCATTAATGCCCATGCTTGAAATATTTGTATGTACGTATGAATCTGGCCTCTTGTAGTTGTGTGTGTGTATGTGGAGAGGAAAGTGGGAAACATGCACAATATCCAGATTTTTGCCTCTTTTTTTTCTTTTACTGATTTTTTGGTCTGGTCTACTGTGGTTTTTCAATTTTTTTTCATCTTATAGTCATATCTAGTCCCAAATTATAATCAAGCCTGTAATCTTTCCTTTCATTCCATTGTTATTAATGAAAAAAGTCATGTCCCGATTTCTGCTATAAAAGAAACCTAAAAGACACAACATGGGTCTCACATGTGGAAGTGCATTGAGCTTGCTCCAACCAATCAAGTCCTTGCTTCACTAAAACAGACTTGATAGATTGCAGCTTTTCACTACCATAACCTCCTCATTGGAAGAAGTATTAATAGGAAAACAAAATGCACAGCAATGACCTGAGCTCATGGTAATACCAGGTCTGATTATCAGAGCCGGGCACAGGAAAAAAACACCTGCATCATAGCTGTATCTCAGTGGGGACCCCCCACGGCCGCGGGTTTCATGGGTGCCTAATGCCAGCTATGCCATCAACCACATTGTCCTTGTTTCTGCCTGGAAATCCTGGTATTTTATGACTTTGTATCTCTCTGTAAATTAAACACTGTAGTCTGAGAGCAGCAATTTCAATGAGAGATTTCCTTACTATCAAGTGCTTCTCCATGAAAGGATTACAATTTCAGTGTATGAGTAGTTGTACAGAAGGCATTATTGGTGGAGCCTGATTCCAACTTCCCAAAGGATTTTGGTCTCATTTGAGAATTTACAGACAGAGGGAAAACTTGGAAGAGAGTTTTGTGTGATCTTTTTATAGTGCTTAATTTTTTGTCCTATATTTATAACAAAACTGGTTGATTTTTATGAAACAAAGAATTATGAATTTAGACCCCTTTGAGGAATGTATTAAGGACAGATAACCATCATGGTAGAAGACTGCTGCAGGATCACAAAGTAATATAATTGAAATAGACAGCTGCTGAATGTTATAGGTATGTACATCTTTTATTATTCTGAGTGCTTTTCTTTGAACTGTAATGAATTACTCATTCTCAGGTGTTGTATTTTGCATGCACATTAAGGAAGAAGTATGAAGTACATGTTTAGTGTACTTTAGTCGCATTTTTCCTTAAGGAATATACTGTTGTACAGTACTGGAATTTGTCTATGTACTTTCTAAGCTCCCTACTCTAATTGTGGTTTGGGAAGGGCAGTTATTTCCATGTGAGGATAGGATTTTCCAACTTTTGAGCTTACTTGTACAGACTAGCTGAGTATTTGCTTATTTGAGTGAGTGTGCTTGTGTATGTGTGTGCATACATCTCAACCTCTCAGCTCACAAAATCTGGACAAAGCCTAACAGAATGGGGGGACAAAGGCCGAAAAAGAGGGACAGATTTTAAATATAGCTCTTACAAATTTAGAAAGTTGCTAGAAATTTTCTGAAGGATTTGAAATCTGAAACAGAAGTGTATATCAATAATTAGTGAGTTCAATCCTCAGATCATCCCAGTTATTTGCCAGGAAATCACAAATTTTATGAGGAACAGACCAAACAATGAGGCAAAAATCTAGACATTCTGTGAAAATCTGGACAGTTGAGAGGTATGTGTGGGGTTTGAGGTTAGTCTTATCTTGTTTGTGGGTAGTGGACAGGAACATGTGTGCTACTTGCTTCAGCTTCCTTAGATGATTCACAACATATTAACTCTACAGTGTGGCACTTAAAAGACCTACTAGTAAAAAGTAAAATCACTGCCTAGTTAGGTAGATGTAGCATAGTGATCCATGATAAAAACACTTAGATATCGTATACACTTTGTTTACATAATAAAGGGCACGCTGGAGTCAGATACAGTCAGCAGAAGACTTGAGATGTAGCATTCCCCTTATGTTTCTGCAGTTTGTATATAAGGTTTCAAATGAATGCCATTATTCTTATATTAATATCAATAAACATCCTCCTCGGGATTGACGAAGGGTTATTTTCTGTGCAGGATCAGTGCAGCTGCTCCTGCATGAAAAATGGCTGCTTCGCAATCCACGATCATGCCGTTTTAACATGCAGAAGTGGCCCTATACTGTTCCTCCATGGAAAGCCATGCAGGATACTAATCGGCTCATTTGCTGGTGAAAAACATGCAAATGAGCTGATTTAGTGATACACCAACCTGCCGGGTCTCTGTGCAGAAACAGTGTTAGTTGCAGAAATGTATTCGGTTACTAACCAAATACATTTCTGCAAAAAATAAAATGGAGGCATGTCAGTGCTCAATAAAGCATGCATTAGAGTGGTTATGCATGCCAATGGCCATTGGCATGCAAAACTGCTTCAAAAAAATAAAATTTAAACATTTATCTTTTTTGGCCGATCTCGGCCATTGAGTGAATGGGAAGTGATACGCTAGTGGGAGGGGGTTGAAAATGTAAACATACGGGTGAAAACATCAACAGTAGTGAATTCTGCATTTTGCCATTATAGTCAATGGCATGCAGAAAGTAAACAATGCAGGGGAACAGTGGTTGCTAAGGGAGATGTCTCTAGGGCTTAAGGCAATGAGATATGTTAATGAGGGGACTTATACTGAATCACAAATTTCACCTAAGTGTCACACTGCACCTAACCGTGTAGGTGCTCTAACACTACCGTGTAGACAGGAGGACCAACTAACATAAAAAGGGGGTGTATCATGCTTGCTGTAAGCACATTAGAGCTCTGTTGGCCAGGTTTGTGCTTAGCTAAGCACAGCTCAGCGAGGGTGTGTGTCTGAGGCTCTATAGTCTTATTCCATGAACTGAGGAGCATGTTTGCGGCCAGGGGAGGGCCATTTCTTGTTGTTTACACTAGCTAAATGGGCCAGGGATGAAACAGGAAGGCCATAGGAAAAGTAAAACGAAACAGCAGAACAAGGGAAATGCAATACAAACAGCAATATAGGATACTGCAACACACAATGGGCCACTGAAAGCACTCTTTAATACAGCTGGCAGTAGGCTGCATAGCTGAAAATGGGAAGAGATGTAAAAAAAAAAATAAAGGGCAAATGCACAATAAAGGAGGAAATGATGTAGAAATCACTAATACGGGACTCTTGCAACTCACAATGGCCTAGGTAAAGCACACAATAATACAGCTGGTAGGTAGGTGGCTGCATGGTTGAAAATGGGTGGAGATGTAAAAAAAAAATTAAAGGGCAACAGCACAATAAAGGAGAAATTCAGTAGAAATCACTAATATGGGACTCTTGCAACTTACAATGGGCAGGCAAAGCACATAATAATACAGCTAGCAGGTGGCTGCATAACTGAAAGTGGGAGGAGATATAAGTAAAACGAATTATAAAAAAGGCAACAGCAGAATATCATGCACAAATTACCAGTAATGCCTCTAACACCCACAGTGGCCAAATCAAAGCCATGGGTAATATAGGTGACAGCTGCAATGCATTATAGTCAGCCAATCATACAAGCAGCATCTGCAGCATCACAGTATAAAGCATGGAAACACCTTACAGTCTGTTTTTTTCCTACAAACTCTGCACCATTGGTGTATACATTCAGGGGAATTTTAACTGGAAAATGTTAGTGGCTGCCATTGCTTTGACCCATCAGTATGTGCCAGAGGCTGAGGGCAGAGAGGAGGATAATGCTGACATTCACCACAGACCAAGGAGGAGGAGAAGAGTGTTCAGACCTAGGGTAACCTACCACAGGATACATGATCTGGAAATTGTAGGGCACTACAGGGTTGACAGAGACATACTTCAGCAACTCACTGAGCTGTGCCGGCCTCAACTCAGAGCTAGAACCAACAGAGGGGAACCCATCCCAGTGGATACCAAGCTATGTGTACCCTTAAGAATTCTAGCTACAGGTACTTTCCAAAGACCTACTGGGGACATCATGGCGGTCTCACAGGCATCTGCATCCAAGGTACTCCACCAGTTCCTAGATGCCATGCTACCACATGCCGGTGAGCACATTTACTTTCCCAACACCTGTCAGGAGAGGACCAGAAATATGTGTCTCTTCCACTGTGTAACAGAATACCTGGAGGTACTGGGTGCTGTAGACTGCACACACATCCACATCAAAGCACCACCCAGTAAACAGGGTAGGGTCTACATAAACTACAAGGGATTATCCTCCATCAACTGCCAGGTCATGTGCAATGCCCAGGGCATTATCATGAATGTGTGTGCTGCCAGCCCTGAAAGCTATCACGACTCTCACATCTGGCATTTGTCACAGTTGTACCAGGCATTTGCCAGTGGAAGCATCCCATATGGCCATCTGGTGGGGGATGCTGGCTATGCACTGGAACCGTGGATGATGACACCCATCAGAAATGCACACACACCCACACAAGAACACCATAATGAGGCACATGCACAAACCACAATCATTATAGATTGTGTTTTTAGGATGCTCAAGTCAGAGTTCTGCTGCCTTGACATATCTGGTGGATCCATGTAGTACTCTCCAGCCACATGTGCACACATGTTCATAGTATGTGTCATGCTACACAATATGATCCTGCAGAAGCAGCTGCAGTGGGAACAGCACAAGAAAGGGCCATATAGCCCATCACCATTGCCAAGGTGCCCACAGGCACAGAAGGACTCACAGGAGGAGGCCCCTGAGCCTGCTCCCATAGGCAGATGGAGGCATGCCCAGTATGCTCATGCCTTGGCAAAGAGGCAATGCATAACACACACACTGACACTGTAGGGACCCCAGGGACTGACATCTTTCTCTGACTCGCATACACAGTAAAATGGATGACACACACATCACATTACCTGTAACCTACCATGTATAGGCAGTGTACTGTGTGCATCCAACATAGGCGGCCCTCAAGCACTGTCCTCATAACTACCACAAGCACAAGGTAAGTCAGTCTTCTTAACAGCAAATGAATGGAATAGTATGTTCTGCTAACATATCTTGGTAATACTGCATGCATGCAAGGGAATGGGGTGGCCTACTGGGAAAGCAGCACACAACAGACAGCTATGTGGGCCACCAGGAAATATCTGGCAAAACTGCCCTCCACACACTATGCAGTAGTACCCAAGGTGGCAAATCCCACTGCAGTACAGGTGTGGGGACAACTAAGTGGGGGTCACAGGTCACAGGTATGGACGTAAGGGTGGGGGTCCCATAACCACCCCTCACACCCACATAGCATGTCAGCTGTAGAAAACTACAGAGAAATGTCTGGTAAAGGCACACAAATGGTGGCAATGTTGAATTAACTCCCTACAGACTCACACAGTGATAGCACAGCACGACTTGCGGTTGCAGTAAGGCTATGAAGGGTAAGAAGTCTGAAACTCAAATGTATGAAATACAATCTGACCTGCACTCTGCACTGATATGCCTCCAGTCCCCAAGACAGGGCACTATAGTATGGTAAATGGAACCAAAATGTAAAGCAAATATCAGCACAGTCTGTGCAAATGTGTACAGTTGACAGGTGTGCCCCCATATACCCACACAAATGCAGTGACATATATGTTTTCATGGAAATATCAACATTGGCAGGGCTCTACCAATACACATGAAAGCATGTTGCCTGTCCACAATATGCAGGGGTCAGTGAGCTATGTGTATGTGTGGTTTAATACTGTCTGGATCTGGCCAGCACATTCTCCTGGCAGTCATCTTGTACTCCCCTAGGTACAGTGCTGCCTTTGACAGGGCTATGTGCAGATAACTGCAGTGCCAACTGTTATGCATGTCAATGACACCCACTGCTCTGCCATTGACATACCTGGAAGTCACAGTGCTATGTGGAATATACTAAACATATTAGTGACATCTTGAAGGATGTGTAGCAGAGGTGCTATGGCTTTTCGTGAATATAAGTGCTTTGTGTTACTGTTGCCAGTGGTCATTCTCAATAATCATTTTTCTTATGTTTGCTTTTACAACTAATGGACATGCATGCATAGTTGAATGGACTCTGTACCCACACCCATAACTCCAAACCTCTGACAGCAAGATGTCTGGACAAGGGCAGAAATAAAAGTGGAACAAAGGCACAATGATATGCATGTGTTGTAAATATCATCCTTACATATTGGGAAAGTTGGTAGGGTGAGGGGTTTGCAGTAATGGGAATAGTCCGAAGGTTATGTATCTGAAACAGTAATGTCTGTATTATTTTGTAACATCACACTACAATCATATGTAACTAAGTTTCTATAAAAACACATGTTTATGTAGAAAGGATGACACCTCTAGCCAAACACCTGGACAACCTGCCCAAAAATGTACAGGTCAGAGGTATGCACACACAAGGATATGACATCTCAGGTTAGAAAGATACCAGAGAAGCAGGAGATCCCCAGCCAGTATATCACCAGGTTGCTGGACTGTTTACACAGTTGTGTGTCATTACTACACTGTCTGTAGCCACAATTCACAAATGGGCTGTGTTGGCCAAGAATTTACATAGCTGCCCTCATAATATTGGTCTATGCATCATAGGTTCATAGGTTCATTATTTCATACTAGGCTATCTGCCCTAGGGCATTTATAAGCCTAGCCAGAATGTGTTTGGCTTTCACCACCCATTTTAAATTAATTTTGCTATGCCCTTTTTTGAGGTTAGTATACTGTGCCTCTGTCTAACAGTGACACAGAAGTCATACCCGGGGTAAACCTATGATCTCCCATCCACTCATCAAGATTCCTCTTGAAGAGAGTCAATGAGGGACTCTGCCTAACCTGGACTGGGATTTTATTCCAGAGTGAAGGGAGCCTCTGGGTTATGAATCTGTCCCTCCAGCATGTCCTATTTATTTCAGTGCTGAGGTTCAAGTCTCTCAAGTGTGTAGCTCGATAGGATTTGGATTTTCTGAGGTGCAGCATGTCCATTAATTCGGGTTGGACTTGGCTTTATCGTCAGGCACAGATCGCCTCTGAACAGGCGGTATGCCACTGAGTAGAGCTGGAGTTTCTTTAACCGGGCAGCATATGGCATCTGTTTGAGCCCTTTGATCCTCTTGGTGAGGTACTTTTGGGGTCTTTCCAGTTGCTGCAGGTGTCTTGTAAGGTACATCCCAAAAGGGCATTGTACTCAATTATGGGCCTGATGAGGGATGAGTAAAGAGGCACAATGACCTCCTCTGATCTAGATGTGAATCCCTTCATGATTAGGTGGGCTATATAAAATGTTTTTCTAACCACTTTGGCCACATGGTTGTCAAATGAGAGATTGCTATCAACTTGGGTCCCCAGGTCCCTAATTACTTCTTCTGTACTTAATGGATTACCACCTATGTGGTAATTTGTGAGCACTTTGTTTTGTCAAAGGGGATGACTATACACTTTTTGGCATTTGGCTTGAGGCCATGGCTCTGGCACCAGTTGTCTGTTTCTATGAGGCCCTTTTGGAGGATGCTTGTGTCAGCTGGAGAGTCGATTATGGTGCCCAGTTTGCAGTCATCTGCGAACTTGGTCTGCCACAGTACTTCCGTGTTGGCCTGTACCTGAACAAGACAGGTCCCAGGACTGAGCCTTGTGGGACGCCACTTGTAACTGGTTTGGAGTCTGACAAGGCTCCAGCAATTCTAACCATGTGGGTTCTGTCCTTGAGCCAGTTTGCAACCCATCTAGTGACATAGGGGTTTATATTTAAGCTGGCGAGCTTATCTATAATGCCCGAGTGGGGTATTGTATCTAAGGCTTTTGCGAGGTCCAGGTAGGCTGTGTGGACCACCTTCCCCTCATCAATGGCCTTGGTGACTGTTTCAAAGAAATCAACCAGGTTTAAGAGGCAGGATCTGCCCCTAACAAAGCCGAACTGGCTAGGATCCAGTGTCTGTAGGTCCCCAATATCTTTATTTATGAGGTCCATGATTATCCTTTCCATAGCTTTGCAGACCAAGCTAGTCAGGCTTATGGGGCGATAGTTTCCAGGATCCGTTGAGGCACCACCTTTGTGGAGAGGGACCACAGTTGCTGTACGCCACTCTTTGGGTGCATATCCTGTAGTAAGGCTGAGATTGAACAGTAGTTTTATGTTTGGGTTTAGCTCTTCTTGAAGTTCATGTAGGACGCAGCCCGGGACACCGTCTGGTCCCATTGATGCTGTGTTTTTTGCTTTGGAGAGGGCGGCTCTTACCTGAGCATCCGAGATGTCAGGGGGGCAGCACTCTGCTGGAATAGATATTTGCCCTTTTGGTGGGAGGGGGGGAGTTTGCGCTGAACCTATCAGCTAGGATGTTGGCAATGTCTGTGGGTTCGGTGTATTTTTTGTCATTTTGGACTAATTCTGAGCATATCTGGGAATTACCACCCAAGTTCTTAACATAATTAAGAAAGCCTTGTGATTATCCTTAGTGTCCTGTGCAATTTTTCTCTCGAAGCTGGCCTTAGACGATTTTATGAGTGCCCGTAGTTTTTTGCTAATACTGATCAGAGATGCCTTCCCTTTTTGGAATTTTGCTCTATCATTTAGTAGCTTCCTCCTTCTATTGTATAGCTTGTTTATGGCTGGGGTCCACCAGACAGGACGTCTGCCTTTGGAGGATTGGGTCTTGGTTTTATTTGGGATTGCATGATCCATGCATTCCTGAAGGTGTTCATAGAATGCGTTTATAAAGGATTCTGCGGTCTGGGCCGTATTTTCACAGGCCGGGGCTTTGAAGGATTCCACCTCAGTTTTGAGGAGTGTGAAATTTGCTTTAGAGAAGTTTTTCACTGTGGTTTTCTGGGCAGGGTGGCGTCGGGATGTGAACATCCAGTGAGATTAGTTTATGGTCTGATCTTACCAGTGAGGGATACACTTCTGGTCTGGAGCATAGAGTCCCCATGTTGGTGATGATCAGGTCCAGTATGTTTTCCCCTCTTGTGGGAGTGGTAACAAGTTGTTACATAGCATTTGAGTTTATAAATTCTAGGAACCTTTGGGCTAGGGTGTTGGAGCTAGAGTAATGCTCCCAGTCTATGTTTGGGTAGTTGAAGTTGCCCAATATAATGGTGTTTGGAGAGATCTTCATATTTTCCAGTGTTCTCATGAAGGCCGAGTGGGGTTCCTGGGTTAGGGAGGGTGGTCTGTAGCAGGCTATAAACTGGAAGGCAGTTTTACCCACTGTTAGTTGCACATGGATAGTCTCTGATGCTTCGTGCTGTGCCACCAACCTGGAGGTGTGGGTACCTTTGACGAATATTGATACTCCCCCTCCTTTTGTGGGTCGGTCCAAGTTTTGGGGCCGAAAAGCATGGTATGAGGTATAACCTGGTAGTGCTGGGGTGCTCTCGAGCCTTGAACCAGGTTTCTGTTACTGCACAGATATCGATTTTCTCCATGCTAAGGAGAGTTTCGAGTGCATGCATCTTGAGGTTTAGACTTCTGGCATTGAGTAACATTACTCTTAGTTTCTTATCCCTTGTGATACCTATGGAGGTGGGTTTGTCTTTTGAGCCTTGCCTAAAAAAGGCACTATGGGGGTAGCAAGAGTCTTTGCCAATATCCAAAAGCCCAGGGGTGACAGGTGCAGGCTGTCCCTAGCGAAGCATCGTGGCTTGTCGAGCATGTCATCCCAGGCTGACAGGCATTGGATCCCCTTTGAATGACACCAATAATTAAGCCAGTTGTTGAAATTGATCATCTTGTCTTCATATTGTGGCATCATTCTTGGTGAGGGTAAGATGCTACTCAAGGTCAGGGTCATACCGGCCTGGGCCACATGCTCAGAGAGCTCCTCTATGTCTCTTTTCATGTAGTCCAGGGAGGTACGTCTCAGGTCATTCACACCAGCATGGACAATGCCTGAGTCATATTTGTACTTGCCTTGGAGTGACCTGAGTGCTTGTGTTATGTGGCGGATCCTAGCGCCCGACAGGCAGCTCATCGTGACCTTCTCCTTGTTCAGCCTGGTGAGCGGGACATCAGTGTGACTGATGATAGAGTCACCTATTACAAGTGTATCAGGTGTGTTGTTTAGCCTTAAGGGCTGTGACTGTTCAGCACACTGGCTTTGTGAGCTATGTGTTGCACGTGTTTTGTTTTGGGGTAGCGGTTGCTTGGGTGTCTGCTTTGGAGGTCTCTGCTGCTTAGGCAGATTTTTATTTAGAGCCTCCAAGTATTTTTTTGTGTGTTTATGTGTTTGGTCTGCTGTCGTGGTAGGTCTATGTGAGATTGGAATTGTACTGAGTGTGGTTTCCTTCTCCTCATGACTGGTTATGCCAGTACTGAGTTGAGAGAGCTTAGCCTCCAGTTTGGCTATATGGATGCATCTCTCACATGTGTTAGAATTTATTGGGAGGAGGAGAGGGTTGTCTGTGTACATGAGGCAGTTGTAACATTGCCTCAAGATTCCCAGATTCACCAGCTGGACCGGAGAGAAGATTGACAACTGACCTTTGGACATGCTAGAATAGTATTGGGAATTCCTTTATAATTGAAAAAAAGGGCCAATGGGGAACAAGGTACTTGAGAGGACTTTGTGAGAGTGTAGTGCTTTTAATTTTTTAGTGCTGACTTATATAATTGCTTTAGTGAGCAAGTGCCTTTAGTGAGCAAGTGCCAGGTAACTTAAATGCAATGTGTTACAGGTAACTTAAATGCAAAAATGACAAACAGTAACTTTATTTTAAGTGAAACAAGGAAATGAGTACAGTAAGCAATGCAGATATCACTAGGGATCCACAGAAGCGCTGAAAAGCCGCATTTTAGGTGGTATTAGCGTTTCAGGGAAATAACAAACAAACAAACAACACGCATACAAACAGAGCTAGATTCAGCAGGCCTGGATCTAGTCTGTGCTACAGCAAACAAGGTGTACCAATTTCAGTAAGAAACAGTTGAAATATGCAGGCACTATAAGCCTTTAACCAGAAATTCCCAGCTCAGAAGGGCAGAGTCCAGCCTCTCCTCCCACAAGAGTGCAGACCACGAACCTTCTTAATGTAAAATAACTGGCCTGAAGCCCAAGTGCTTAAACCAGAACTAATACACTTTTAGAATAACAGACACTGAGCCGTCAATCAGCAGTTCCCAACTTAGAAGGATGTAAGCCACCTGTTCTGCCACCACAGTGCAGGCCACAAACCTTCCTAATGTAAAACAACTGGTCTGAAGCCCAAGTGCTTAATCCAAAAGACTTAGAATGATAGCTACACTTTAATCAAGTTACTACCAAGCAGTAATAAATACAATTGAATACTTTGAAGAATGCCTGGATTAGTACTCAAGTTATACAAACAAAGATAGATTCAGCAGGCCTGGATCTAGTCTACACTGCAGCAAACAAGGTGTATCAATTTCAGTAAGAAGCAGTTCAAATATGCAGGCACTATAAGCCTTTAACCAGAAATTCCCAGCTCAGAAGGGCAGAGTCCAGTCTCTCCTCCCACAAGAGTGCAGACCATGAACCCTTTTAATGTAAAATAACTGGCCTGAAGCCCAAGTGCTTAAACCAGAATTAATACACTTTTAGAATAACTGACACTGAGCCCTCAATCAGCAGTTCCCAGCTTAGAAGGATGTAAGCTACCTGTCCTGCCACTACAGTGCAAACCACAAACCTTCTTAATGTAAAACAACTGGTCTGAAGCCCAAGTGCTTAAACTAAAAGGCTTAGAATGAGTTGCACCAAGAAGTTATAAATACAACTGAGTACTTTTAAGATGACGCAAAAGCAAAATAAATTAGGAAGAAACACAAATACAATAAAAGCAGATAATTTTTTTTTCAGAAAAGTAGCAAAAACAGTAGTAAAAACAATTCACATGCAGTGCAAGCTGGCACACTTGAGTATGTAGCAATATTAGTCCACACACAGTTTGAAAAAATGTAATTAAATTAAAAAGGACTAAAAGCAAGTGCAGAAAGGGTTTATTAGATAGAATGTGGTAAAGAGATGGGACTGGGGGAGTGTCCTAGATCAAATCTACAGTGGGGCGGGCACTGCAAAAGCCACCAAATTTAAACTACAACCAAGAACAGGGAGGGGGGTGGGGAAGACAGTTTCAAAAGAGCTGGATCTGAGGAATCAGTGCAAATTATAAAACCACAAAAAATGCAGAAAATATACTTAAATCAACTTATGTCCAGTTGATGTATGCAGACAAATCTCAGTAGCAAGCAACTCAATTTAAAATGATTACAAGAAATGTAATCAACACAGGTTTTAATGTTATCAGAAACCCCCCAAGCTAATTAACACTTAAAGGAATTTCAAAGCAGTCTAACAACTAGTGCAGAGCTTCAGAGACACACACAAGACAGTTTCAACAGAGCTAGATCTGAGGAATCAGTCCAAATGATAAAACCACAAAAAATGCAGAAAATATACTTAAATCAGCTTATGTCCAGTTGATGTATGCAGACAAATCTCAGTAGCAAGCAACTCAATTTAAAATGATTACATACAACTAGTATTCCTCTGGTAAAGCACTGTGATGATCTGAGGATGTCTGGCACTAGGTAATGACACAATACATTGCAGTTTTAGACAAATGATATGTCAGAAAATGTCTGCTAAACAAAACAAGTACCCTGACGAAACCCCTGTATACTCCTGAGAGGCATGGCTGTAGCACACAAAACCCTGGACTGGAGTACTCCTATGTCTGGAATGGAGTCCCACCCTAACTATAAAAGGTCACACTGGGCATGCTCCTACACTTAGGGAATCAAATCACAGGATATGTTAGAACCCACATCGGAATATATGACTGTATCGTGTATATATGTCCGTGCATACAGACAGCTATGTATGCCTCAACTGTCCCCACACACACACACATCAGACAGGATTATCCTCAGCTAGCTCTAGGTGGTCTATATGTGATATATCTGCACCTGTTGTGTCAGATACACGCACACATATATATGGGCAACAGATAACATATGTCACATAGATGTGGGGAACTGAGAGACAGACAGTGATACAGAGAGATACACAGGGGAGCACAGACAGAGTGAGTCACACACACATATACCCTAAATGGCATACAGTGATGTCCTGCTGTGGACAGTGACATACCAGTTGTAACCAGTTTCACATGCCAGCATAAAAGGTGAGCCCCATTGTGTAACAGTACTGAGGTTGAGTTTGTAATATCATATCATCTGCCTTTGTGTGTGTGTGTGTGTGTGTGTGTGTGTGTGTGTGTGTGTGTGTGTGTGTGTGTGTGTGTATGGGTGTGTGTGTGTCTCCATAGGTCCAAGTATTAGGAGATTCTTCCCACACAGTACACTTCACATTGCCCTATTTCACAAGATCTACTACTGTCATTCACCTTAGAAGTACTATCGGACACCAATCACCCCTATAACCTCTGTAAGCACATGCGATAACACGTAACACTATAGTACAAATAACTAGAAAGGTAGGGGTTCTAATCTCAATACTGGCAAGTGTGTGTGTGTGTGTGTGTGTGTGTGTGTGTGTGTGTGTGTGTGTGTGTGTGTGTGTGTGTGTGTGAGAGAGAGAGAGAGAGAGAGAGACAGTTGTGTATATGAGAATGAGGGTGTGTGCATCTGTTTTTTGCAGGTGAAACAGTTTTAGGCCATTCCCACTCACAACACTTCCCAGTGCCGCAGTTTATCAATTCTGCTGATGTCATTCCCCTTATTGTTACCTTTGACCAGTTCTCAGCCCAGTAAGCTCTGTAGCATGTGTGAGTGATAAGTGTGTAACACTATAGCACAAATCATTAGATAGTCAGGGGTTCTAATCTCAGATCTGGCAAATGAATGTGTGTGTGTATGCTTGTAAGAAGAGCTATTTTGATAAGTCTCACACCCACTGGCTTACATTAACAAGCCTGATGATGTCATTCCCTTTATCATCATCTTTAGCCAGTTGTCAGCCTGGCAAGCTCTGTAGCATGTGCAATAACTGTATATCACTATAGTACAAAGAGATAGATAGACAGGGGTTCTATTCTCAGATGTAGCAAATGTGCATGTGGGGTGTATGTTTGTAAAAAGAAGTATTTTGACAAGTCTTACCACCACTGGCCTACTTTATCAAGTCTGCTGATGTCATTCTCTTTAACAGCACCTTTGGCCAGTTTTCAGGCTGGCAAGCTCTGTAGCGGATGCAATAACTGTGTAACCCTATAGCACAAAGAACTCGATAGGCAGTGGTTTTATTCTCAGATCTGGCAAATGTGCATGTGGGGTGTAAGTTGTATGAAGAAGCATTTTGATAAGTTACCCACCCACTGGCCTACTTTATCATTCATGCTGATGTTACCCCCTTATAGGTACATAGGGGTGTACTAAGCTCATGGCCCTGGAGCTGTTACAAGCCTAGGCCATATATGTGCTCTGCCATTATGCCACCTGATGTTAGTTACCAGTGCCCCCATCAAGTACAGCCACTGCAGTAATCCCTGGGGTGAACTGTCTATTACCCATCCACTCATCAAAATCTCTCTGCAACAGGGTCATCTAGGTGTTTTGCTTGACATGTATGGGAAGTCTATTCCAGGGCATTTGCAGTCTCTGTGTGATGAACCTGTCCCCCCAGTATGCTGTGTTGATTGTAGTAATGGATGTATTTAGATGTAGCATTTGTAAAAGAGCTGGGTCAGACATGGCTTTTGAAGTCAAGCAGAGATCGACATAGGTGACATGAGACAGAGAATAGCTGGAGTCTTTTAAGTCTGTCTGCGTAGGACAGGTGCTGAATGCCTAGGTACTTCTGTGCCCTCTCCAGCTGTTGCAGGTGTCCGCTGAGGTACATGCCAAATGGGCCATTATAAGTGATGAGTGGTTGAATGAGGGAAGAATACGCAGAGATGATGACCTCTTTCGTCTTGGATGCAAAACCATTGGTAATGACATGTGCCACACAGAAGGATTTCTTGACCACAGTGGCAATGTGGTGGTGAAAGGACAGGTTGCTGTCTAACTGTGTCCCCAGATCTTTAATAATGCCTACAGTGTTCAGTGGGCTCCCATCTATGTGGTATTTAGTGGAAACAGATTTTACCAAAGGGGCTGATGATGCATTTTGTGGTGTTAAGCTACGTGCCATGGTTTCCACATCAGTCAGTAGTTTCAGTGAGGCCTTTATATAGGATGTCTGCATCACTTGTGGAGTTAATGATGGCTCCCAGTTTGCAGTTGTCTGTGAACTTGGTCAGCCAGAGTTCCTTTGTGTTGGCCTGGACTCCTGAGAACTAGATGTTGAACAGAAGAGTACCCAGAACTGATCCCTGTAGGACTCCACTCATGACTTGCTGGCAGTCTGACTTGAAGCTCACTACTTTCACACTGTGTGTTCTATCTGTGAGCTGATTTGCAAACCCCCTAGTGATATAGGTGTTGATGCCTAGTTTGGTGTATTCATCCCTAATTCCTGACTGAGGAATGGTATCAAGAGCCTTAGCCAGATTGATATAGGCTGTATGCAGTGCCTTACTGTCATACACAGCCCTGGTGACTGACTCAAAGAAGCCAAACAGATTGAGCAGGCATGATCTCTCTTTCACAAAGCCAAACTGTGTGGGGTCCAGAGTTAGGAGATTACCTACATGTTTGTCAATCAGGTCCCTGCTGATGCACTCCACAGTTGTACATATCAGACACATAAGGCTAATGGACTGATAATTCCCAGGGTCTGTAGTTGCCACACTTTTATGGAGAGGGATGACTGTAGCAGTGTGCCATTTGGGAAGCACAAATCCTGAGGTGAGGCTGTGACTGAACAGAGCACACAGCTGTGGTGCCAGGTTTCTCTGTAGTTCATGTAGAACACAGCCTGGGATTATTCAGGGTCCCTGGAAGCTGTATTCGTGCCTGTGGGCAATGCAGGTGTAATCTGGGTGGAGTACTCCTGGGTGCCTGGCCTTTCTCTGCCATTCTGACTGTTCCTCTAGGGGGAGAGAGATGGGGTAAAGATGGCACTGAATGTGTTGGCAAGAATGTTGGCAATATATGTTGGCACAATATAGGAGGTAGCATTGTGCAGTACCTCAGAGCACATCTGGGTATTGTTGTGAAGGTTCTTGATATATCTATCACATAATTTGTGATTGCTGTCAGTGTCTGCTGCAGTTCTGCCATCATAGGCAGCTTTAGATGATTCTATGAGGGATCTCAAGTTGTTGGTTGGTTTGGTTGTTGTTGGTGAGGCTAACAGGGGGTTTTACACGTTTGGGACACCACCTTTTTCTGCAACAGTTCCTTCCTTGTGTTGTACAGGTTATTAATGGCAGAGTATCACCAGATTGGCCTCCAGTGTTTGGAGGTGAGTGTCAGGGTTCTGTTGGATATGGCTAGTTCCATGCATTGATGTACATCTTTGTACAGTGCATGGTGTATGATTCTGTAGTCTTGCATGTATTTTCCGTTGGCGTGGGTGCTGTGAAGTTAGCCACCTCTGTTCTTATGAGTCCAAAGTCAGCTATGGAGAAGCTGTTCAAGGTGGTTACCTTTGCAGGGGACATGGGTGAGATGTGGATATCCACAGTGATTACTCTATGTTGGATCTGACCAGGTAGTGACTGATTACTCTTGTCAAGCAATGGTCCCATATGTTAGTAATCAACACAGGTCAAGGATGCTGCTTCCTCTACTGGGTGTCAGAATGACCTGGTTCAGGCAATTGAAATTGATGTATTCCAAAAGTGTTGGGCCAGTGTATTGGTTCATGAGTATTTATCCCACATGATGGAAGGGTAGTTGAACTCTCCTAGTATGTGAATGTTGGGCTGGTCCTTGATAGATTCCAGGGTATTGAGGAATGTGGCTTGAAAGTCTAGGGACATGGATTGCACTATTACCCAATGTCAGTTGTACCTGATGTATCTCAGATGAATTATACTGGGATACTACTCTGGATGTTTGCATATCCATTATCAGTATGGAGAAACCACTGCCTTTGGAGCTGTGGTCCATGTTTTGGGGCTGACAGGTGTGGAATGAATTGTACACTGGTTGTGCAGGGGTGCTGTCTGCTGCTGTAAAACAGTTACAGCATAAATGTCAATGTTCACTGCTTTGAGGAGTGCTGTGAGTGGCTGCATTTCAAGATGCAGATGTCTAGTGTTGAGCAGCAGGACCCTCAGATTGCATATATGTGTAGCTGTTATGGTGATAATTTGATTTGGAGCACTGCCGAAAAAACACTATATGGGTGGCAAGACACTTAGCCAGTACATGGAAACCCAGAGTTGACAGATGCAGACCATCTGTGGCAAGCCATCACAGTCTGTCAATCTTACCATCCCAAGCAGTCAGATACTGGATCCCATGAGAGTGATACCAGACACATAAGCCAATTGTTGAAGTTAAGCATTTGTTGTTTGTACTGCAGTATCATTCAGAGTAACAGTAGTATACTGCTCAGGGCTACTAACCTACCTGCCTGGCCCACATAATCTGAAAGCTCCACCATGTCTCTTTTCATATAGACTACGGATGTGCATATCAGGTCATCCACACACACATGGACAATGACAGAGTGATACTTGTTGTTGTGGAGTAAACTGACTGGGTGGGTTGTGTGTTGGATTCTGGCACCTGACAGAAAGCTGACTGTTACCTTCTCCATGTTCAAACTAGTGTGTGGGACATCTGTGTGCCTCACAATTGAGTCACCTATGATTACTGTATCAGGCAAGGTGGTTAACCTTTGGGGCTTAGGTTGAGGGGCACACTGTGTAGGTGAGATATGTGTCCTGTGATTTGTGCTGTGATGTGGTGGTTGAGTGGGTGTCTGTCTTGGTGGTCTCCACTGTTTGGGTAAATGTCTATTGAGTGGCACTGTGAAGGTGGATGTGTGGTTATTGTTTGTATGTCAGAGCTGTGATAGTGTGTGTTCTGGAGGGGTATGAGTTCCATGTGGTTTGTTGCAGGTGTTGACCCTTCTCGTCCTGACCAGCTAGTCTAGTCTTCACTGGTGATTGCATATTTTCCAATTTGGTGATATAGGGGTATCTTTCTCAAGTCTGAGTATTGGGAGTGTAGAGGAGAGGGTTGTCTGTGTACATGAGGCAGTTGCAACAGTGCCCCAGAATGCTCATGTGCACCAGGTTAATGGGCAAAAGCACAGAGAACTGCACTTTAATCATGCCAGGAGGGGGTGATCATAACTGCTAAGTACTGGAGCTAATTCTGTGAGAAACGACTACTGCTGATGGCTCTCAGGTGTGCTAGAATACTTGATAAATAAACCTGTTGAAGTGCCAAGCTATTAGGCTATCTGATGAGCAGGAAAGAAATAACAAGCAAGATCTAAGGGAAAAACTGAAGGCAGACTTTCTGGCACCTATAACAGTTTACCTCAGCTGTGCAGTTATCAGCACCTTTGGACAACTGTCAGCCCAGTAAGCACTGTAGCTCATGCGATAACTGTGTAACACTACAGTACAAATAGCTAGATAGGGGGTTTAATGTCAATACTGACAAGCATGTGTGTGTGTGTGTGTGTGTGTGTGTGTGTGTGTGTGTGTGTGTGTGTGTGTGTGTGTGTGTGTGTGTGTGTGTGTGTGTGTGAGAGAGAGACTCATATGCTGGCTGGGTTATACCATTTTGATTAATGTATCACCCTGTAACCATCCCATCACTCTACTTTACTAGGCCTGCTGATGTCATTCACCTTAGAAGTACCTTGGGACTAGAAGAAATCATGTAAGCTCTGTGGTATGTCTGACAACTGTGTAATACAATAATAGAAACAACGAGATAGGTAGGGGTTCTAATCTCACTACTGGCAACTGTGTGTGTGTGTGTGTGTGTGTGTGTGTGTGTGTGTGTGTGTGTGTGTGTGTGTGTGTGTGTGTGTGTGTGTGTGTGTGTGTGTGTGTGTAAACGTCCCATCACTCTAATTTACTAGGCCTGCTGATGTAATTCACCTTAGAAGTACCTTGGGAATAAGAGAAATCATGTAAGCTTTGTGGTGTGTCTAATAACTGCTTAACACTATAGTAAAAATAATTAGATAGGTAGGGGTTTTAATCTCACTACTGGCAACTGTGTATGTGTGTGTGTGTGTGTGTGTGTGTGTGTGTGTGTGTGTGTGTCTTTGAGTGAAGATCATATCCTGTTTGTCTGGTACCATTTTGATTGGTGTACCATCCATGCCTGTTTACTATCTCCTGATGGCATTACTTTATATAGCGCAGTAATGGCATCTGACTCAGATGCAGTATGTTAAACCATTGTGCAGGCCATACCATTCCTCTGTACAGATGTCTATGGAATAGCCAGATGTTTAGGTTCATAGGTGTTTACAAGACTAATGGCTCTGGAGCCCTTACAATCCTAGCCCATAGGATTATCCTGGCATAATGCCGCCTGACATTAGTTCCTAGTGCCTCCACTGAGTAGAGCCACTGGAGTAATCCCTGGGGTGAATTTTCTATTTCCCATCCATTCAGCAAGATTTCTCTTGAAGAGGGTCAGTGAGGTGCTCTGTGTGACATGTATGGGAAGTCTATTCCATAGGATGGGCAGTCTCTGGGTTATGAACTTGTCCTTCCAGAATGTTATTTTGATTGTGGTAATGAGGTTGAGGTCTCTGAACCATGTTGTGTGCACTGGAGGGATTGGGATTTCTTTAGATGTAGCATTTGTAACACAGCTGGGTCAGACATGGCATTGTAAATCAAGCAGAGATCGCCTCTAAGTAGGTGATATGAGACAGAGACTAGTTGGATTTATTTGAGTCTGACCATACAGGACAACTGTTTAACGTTTAGGATCCTCTTTGTGAGGTACATTTGTGGCCTCTCCCATTGTTGCAGGTGTCTAGTGAGGTACATGCCAAATGAGACATTGTACTAAATGATTGGCCTAATGATGGAAGAGTAGAGGGAGACAATGCTGCAATTCTTCATGAATGCAAAACCCTTAGTAATGAGATGTGCCACATAGAAGGACTTTATGACCACAGTGGAAATGTGGTGGTCAAAAGAGAGGTTGCTGTCAACCTGTGTTCCCAGATCTCTTATAACACCTTCTATGTTCAGTGGACTACCATCAATGTGGTAATTTATAGGACATGTGTTTTTCCCAAAGGGGATGATGACACCTTTTCTGGCATTGTACTTAAGGCCATGGTTCTAACACCAGTCATCGGTCTCAGTGAGGCCTTTCTGCAGGATGTCAACATCACTTGGGGAGCTAATAATAGCTCCCAACTTGCAGTCATCTGTGGACTTTGTCAACCAGAGTCCCTTCGTGTTGGCCTGGACTTCGGAGAAGTAGATACCAAACAGGAGAGGACCCAGGACCAAACCATGTGTGACTCTAATCATGACTGGTCGGCAGTCTGACTTGGAGTCAGCTACTTTCACACTGTGGGTTCTATCTGTGAGCCAGTGTGCAACCCACCTAGTGATAAGGGTTGATGCCTAGCTTAGTGAGTTTTTCTATGATTCCTATGTGGGGAATGGTATCAAAGGCCTTGGCCAGATCAAGTCAGGCTGTATGAACCACCTTGCCTTTATCCACAGCTCTGGTGACTGACTCAAAGAAGGTGACCAGGTTGAGCAGGCATGATCCACCTTTCACAAAACCAAACTGTGTGGGATCCAGAGTTTGGAGATTCCCTATATCCTTGTTTATTAGGTCCATGATGATGCATTCCATAGCTTTGCATATCAGACTTGTCAGGCTAAAGGGCGACAGTTGCCAGGGTCTGTAGTCAATCCTCCTTTGTGGAGAGGGATGACTGTAGCAGTGTGCCATTTGGTATGGACAAAGCCTGAGGTGAGGCTGTGACTGAACAGGGCACAAAGGTGTGGAGCCAGTTCATGCTGTAGTTCATATAGAACACATCCAGGGATATTGTTAGGTCCCATAGAAGCTGTATTCTTGGCCTTGGACAGCGCTGTTTTAATCTGTGCAGCAGTAATACTGGGTGCCTGGCAATCTACTCATATTGTGATTGGTCCTTTGGGGGGGAGGGGTAAAGTTGGCACTGAATCTGTCGGCCAGTATATTATCAATATCTGTTGGCTCGGTATAGGAGGTAAATTTATGCAGTAGGTCAGAGCAAATCTGGATATTGCCGTGGAGATTATTTACATAACTATAGAAGGCCTTGTGGTTGTCCTTACTATCTGCTGCAATTCTATTTTCGCAGCTAGCTTTAGAGGATTTGATGAGGGATCTCAACATTTTGCTGAGGCTGATAAGGGAGGTTTTCCAGTCTTGAGACTTCACCTTATTCCACAGCAGTTTCTTTTTTCTGCTGTAGAGTTTGTTTATGGCAGTGGACCACCAGATTAGCTTCCTTTTTTGGAGGAGAGTGTCTTGGTTGTATTGGGTATGGCGAGATCCATGCATTTGTGTACGTGTTTGTACAGTGCATTGATGTATGATTCAGTGGTCATGTAACTATTCTCCATTTGCATGGGTGCCATGAAGTTAGCTACCTCTGTTTTTAGGAGCCCAAGGTTAGCTTTGGAGAAGTGTTTCATGGTGGTTACCTTTGCAGGAGTGGGGTGGAGTGGATGTGGATTTCCAAGGTGAGTAGTTTGTGGTCAGATCTAACCAGGGAGGAGTTGACTATTGGTGTAAAGCAACAGTCGCCCATGTTAGTAATGACCAGGTCAAGGATGTTGCTACCTCTAGTTGGGTTACAAATGAGCTGGTCCAGGGCATTGGAATTAATGAATTCCAGGAAACATTGGGCAAGTCTATTAGTACATGAGTAGTTTTCCCAGTTATTGGAGGGGTAGTTGTAGTCGCCCAGTATGAGAGTGTTAGGTTGGCCCCTATTATTCTCCAGGGTGCTTAGGAATGTGGAGTGTGGGTCTTGGGCCATGGTTGGGGACCTATAGCAGGCTATGACCTGAATTGCTGTCTTACCAAATGTTAGCTGCACTGGAAGTATCTCTGATGCATTATGTTGGGCTGCCAGTCTGGAGGTGTGCACATTCTTTATGAGTATGGAAACACCAACAGCTTTTGAGCTTCCGTCCAAGTTCTTGGGCTGAAAGGTGTGGAATGAGTTATAGCCTGGTAGTGCAGGGATGCTTTCTGCTGCTTTGAACAAGGTCTCTGTTACAGCACAAATGTAAATGTTCCCCATCTTAAGGAGTGCTTTGAGTGAGTGCATTTTGACATTTACACTTCTAGCACTGAGCAGCATGACCCTGGGATTGCATTTTCTTGTAACTGTTATGGTGGTAATTTGGTCTTTGGAACAGAGCCTAAAAATGGCACTATAGTGGTGGCAAGAGCCTTGGACAGTATCCAGAAGTGGTGCAACAAAATGAAAGTACTTCCTGCGCGAGTGCAATAGCATGGCTCCAAGAATTAGAAAACGAACATCAAAAAGGAATAGAGCCAGCAAACTGTGTCCTTGGTGAAATAATTTTATTCTTTATACAACAAGAAAAACAGACCGGTCCAGTAGGATGTATCATATGGTGTTTGTATAGTGCATTTTGGACTTTACACTTTTTGATATTGCTGATGTGTTCAGAAATCCTGAGTCTAAGTGGCTGTGAGGTTTGTCCTACATAGAATGAACCACAAAAACATGTGGTCTTGAATTTGTCAGACTATGTATTAACACCAATTTAATTGTCTGTTCTTAATAAAGGCCTCACATTTGTACCTGGCTTTTTTATATCTGAGGATGCTTTAGCACAAGATGTTGTGTCTTTCTGTAGATTACTTAATTTAAGATTATTTTTCAGCAATGAAGGTAATGATTATACTCAAGACAAATTTATTTATCATAAATCACAATTTATGCCTCCTATGCATCCGGTTGTACAGCAATTCCAAAATAACATTCTCAAAGATTTACATTTTTATAGAACATATTTATGTTCTAGACCGAACAACATTACACGGACTGAACAACTGGCTATTGAACAACTACGGAAAAATCATGATATTGTTATTATAGCAGCTGATAAAGGAGGAGCAGTAGTGGTTCTAAACTGGCTAGATTATGACAAGGAAGCAAAAAGACAACTCTCAGATAAACAATACTATCTTGAAATGGCTATTAATCCCACTTTTAAATTTAAAAAAGAAATTGATGATTTTTTGATGCATGCTAGGGATATAGCCATCATTGATAGTGATATTATGTACCAACTCATGATTCAGGACCCAATGAATCAATATATTTACTTCCTGCCCAAAATACACAAAGATCCTGTCAACCCTCTGGGTAGACCTATTGTGTCAGGCAAGGGTTTCATTACAGAACCCTTGTCTCGTTATCTTACCAAGCAAGTCAAACCATTGTTATCCTTTATACGTTCGCATTTATGTGACACGACCAACTTTTTGCGAATTATTTCCGAAACGCAGCTTGAATCTGATTGGCTTATGTGTACCCTAGATGTGAGTGCTCTGTATACGAATATTCCTCATTGTGGTGGTTTGGAAGCTCTAGCATATTGGCTTGATATAGCAGGATTATATTCAACTGAGTATAATGAATTTTTGATCGGCTTGGCTGAACATGTCTTGAATAATAATGTTTTCTTTTACCAAGAAACCTGTTATTGGCAGATAAAGGGAACAGCAATGGGGTCTTCTTTTGCCCCCATCTATGCTGATCTATTTATGGCCTATGTTGAACGTGATCTCATTTATGATAGCCACAACAACATCTATTTGCATCAAATGGATATTTGGAGACGTTATTTGGATGACTGTTGGTTGGTGTGGAAGGGTGGAGTTGATGATTTGTTTGATATTTTGGTTTATCTAAATAACAATAAATGGGGGCTACACAGGACACTATGACATCAATACTATTACTTTTTTAGATGTACTGATTAATAGATTGCCTGATCATACTTTAGATACCAAGGTATTTAGAAAGCACCCTGAATATAATACTATCTTACATGCCTCCAGCTTCCACCCACCACATATCGCCAAAAACATTCCCAAATCACAATTCATCAGAATGAAAAGGATATGCTCTGAGTCTTCTTACCGTGAACAGAGTAAGGATTTGACCAATAGATTTAGATGCAGGGGCTACAAAATGGGACATGTTCTTGATGCCAGTAACAAGGTTAACAAACTTAAGAGGGAGGGTTTGTTATGCTATCAGGAGCACAACCACAGGGTTTCACAACCAATCAGGTTTACCATGACTTATGGTAGAAATTCTGACACGCTTATAGAGAGTGTACACAGGCATTGGAATATATTACACTATGACCTTGAGGTCTCTAATGTTATTCCTGAAAGATGTCTTTTTTCTTTTAGAAAGGGTAAAAATCTGGGAGGTTGCTTCAATCATTTCAAACATCCACATGATTCAGGTACGGAAAATTATATACAAACCACACTAACAGGGGGGATTCTTATGGGCTGCTTTCCATGTGGCCATTGTTCTAACTGTAACAAAGTCAATAAAACCAAGCAATTTTCCAGTAAAAATTCTTCTGTGGTGTATGATATAAATTTTTTTGCTAATTGCAGTTCGGATTGGGTCATTTATTTGGCCACATGTTTTTGTGGTTCATTCTATGTAGGACAAACCTCACAGCCACTTAGACTCAGGATTTCTGAACACATCAGCAATATCAAAAAGTGTAAAGTCCAAAATGCACTATACAAACACCATATGATACATCCTACTGCAAAGTTTTCTTTTACTGTAATTGATATCATAAAGGGTAAAACACTGAATAAAATGGGTTTGCACTCTTTATTAAACTCTAAGGAGAAAAAATGGATTATTAAGTTAGGTGGTCTATTTCCACCAGGGCTTAATGAACAATTCTAGGTTAACCAATCATGTTTCTTTTGGTACCATTTATACAACAGCATTTGAGTTGATTTTATTACACTGAGGAAGGCTGTGTGTGGACTGCCAGCCGAAAATGGTCTGTTTTTCTTGTTGTATAAAGAATAAAATTATTTCACCAAGGACACAGTTTGCTGGCTCTATTCCTTTTTGATGTTCAGTATCCAGAAGCCCAGGAGTGACAGATGCAGGCCATCTCTGTCAAAGCATTGAAGTCTGTCAATCATGTCATCCTAAGTAGACAGACACTGGATCTCCTTGGAATGACACCAGAAACATAATCAATTGCTGAAATCAATTGTTTCCTGCTTGTACTATGGTATCATTCTGGGTGATGGTAGGATGCTGCTCAGGGCTAGGGTCATACCCTCCTGGGCTACATAATCCGAGAGCACCTCCATCTCTCTCTCTTCATTTAGTCCATGGAGGTACATCTCAGATCATTCATACCCACATGTACAATGACAGAGTCATATTTGTACCTGTTATTGAGGGTCCTGAGTGTGTGTGTTATGTGGCAGATCCTGGCAGCTGACTGTTACTTTCTCCTTATTCAACCTAGTGAGTGGGACATCAGTGTGTCTCACTATTGAGTCACCTATGACTAGTGTGTTGGGCTTGCTGTTTTGCCTTAGGGTCTTTGGTTGAGTGGTACACTGTTTAGGAGAGTTAAGTGTCTCATGATTGGTATTCTGTTGTGGAGGTTGAGTGCATTTCTCCCTTGGAGGCCTCTGCTGTTTGGATGGATTTATAATGAGAGCCTTCATGAAGTTGGGTGTGTGGTGTGTGTTTTTATGTGCAGGAAGTGCTGGTGTGTGTTTTGGAGGACTATGTGTTCCATGTGGTGTGGTGCAAGTGTTGACCTTCTCCTCCTGACCACCTATTCTGGTCTTGGCTGGAGAGTGTGTGGCTTCTGAGTGTTGGGAAGTAAGAGGAGAGAGTTGTCAGTGTACACAAGGCAGTTGCTACATTGCCTCAGGATCCCCAAATTCACCAGGTTAATAGGAGACAGCACAAGGAACTGACCTTTAGATATGCCTGGAGGGGTGGCCATTAATAATAAGTACTGGAACTTTTCCTTGTAGAACGTTTAGTGCTGGTAGCAGTTTTGTGTGCTACAACAATTGCTACAAGAAGTCTGGTAAAGTGCTAGACTAATAAGCTAGTAAAAGTGCAGGAGAGGAGAAAACTAGGAGATGTAAGGGACCAATTACAGAGCAGACATGTTGACACTGCTCAAAAGCTTACAAACAGTCCCAGTTACAGCAAAGCTACATGTGGACTAGACTAGTTACAGAAAAGGCAGGACACAAGCTTACACCTTTAATTTTTATTTTATTATTTTGGAAAACTATATGTGGTTTGTGTCACTTAACAATGCTCGTGTATGTGATATTGTTGCCAAATTGTCCACAGTGAGGACAGTGACACACATGTCACCATCATGCATCATACCTACCTGAAACATCATGCTGATACAAAGTCTGCTACACTATCACTTCTCCAGGCTTGTAGGAGCAATACATGACTCCACATCCTATGTCTGGTGGGTCATCTCACCATTCATGGAGGCATTCAGAACATTATGTGTTGTAAGAGGTAGTGTGTTATGTCCCATGTTTATAATCTATGTGGGGCAAGCCATGTGTATGTAGTAGTACAATACATAATGGTGGAAATGTATGTTTATTAATCTGTGCATTGCCAACTGTTTTTATGTTATTGTGTGCACATCCCATGTGTCAGTCCTTCCTGTGTGTATGCAAAGGATATACCATTGTATCTCCCTGTTCCACCCAGTGGACTCAGGTATACATACCACAGACCTGTCATATACAGTATCATGCATGCCCTCATCAACTGCATCAGGGTTGAGTGTATGGTAGAGAAATGGCAGGGCCAACAGGTGTTGACAGGTGAATCTCTTACAGTTAATGTAATGGCTATACTTGTGAGGGACGTGCTGACAGTACTGCAGTGACCTGTTCTGTATGTATGAGCCTGTGGTACTACACAACACTGAGCTGACATGTCTGAGGGCTATCTGTCTGTGACAAGGGGTATGTATGCAAAGTCGCACTGGCTGACAACAGTGTCCATCACACACTGTTGCATGCATACACACCTGGTACATGTACATATAAAGCTGTGCCTTGCCTATGGCATGGTTAGTGTATTCCCAGTCTACCTTACTCCCTCTTGGGAATGTCTGCAGGGCCACAGCTTGCAGACACACAGACACCTGGAACACAAACAGAATACAGCATGTCAGACTACATTCAGTCACTGGTACTAACAGCAATAATGCATCCTGGCTAATAAGTAACATACACCTGTATGTGTACCCATAACAAATGCAAGCAGACAACACCTTACATAGTATTACATACCTACACTGTACTATACTCAGCCTGTGCATCAGATCCTTATTAGCATGTCCCTGCATTGATGGTATGGAGACAGGGATGTGGCAAAGGTACCATCATATGCACAGGGTATGGTGTGGGTTTGCCAGAGGCCTAGGCTGGGCCATATGGTTGACATCATGCATTTGTGTTTGGAGGGGTATTCAATAGATGGGCTGTGCAGAAGTGCTGTGTGTGTCTGGAGGTGACCTGCCTGTGATTCAGATGTGTGCGTGTATGTATGCACACAGTCACACTATGTGGTTGCCCTATACAGGGGTACATTGGGGAGCTGTGGACTGTACAAGGCAGGGTGTCCAGGTCACTGTCTCTGGCCACAGACATGGGAACTGGTCCTGCCATGGGTATCACTGACACCACCAGGCCCAAGGCTAGATGCAGTACTCCTTCCTGATGGTGACTGCTGTACGCTGGATCTGTGCCCTGATATGACTGGACAGGACCATGTGGCCATGGCCTGCTTCAGTGAGATGTGAACAGCAACCCCCCTTCTGTAGTGCTGGTTTAACTGCCACTAAGGGAGTGGGAAGGTGCATGGCCCCATACACTCTCAGCTGTTTTTGATGATGACCCACATCCAAGTGGCCGATGGCCATCTCCCACCACATGCTCTAGCACAGACATGCCACAGTCGGGGATTCCCAATGTCTCACCCCACCATCTATTCATGACCTTAGTATTTTTACATGTGGCCTCAACAAGGTCATGTATGTCACCACTTAAATCAGGGAGAGTTGTATCCACCACCCTGAGTATTTGTGTGTTGTGGCATTCACTATGTGCCTGTGCATCCATTACAGCCTGGAACATGCATCTGGTGACTCCTTCTGTGGCACTTGCAACAGTGGCCCAACGAGCTGCATTCCTCCTGGAAGCACCCCTGTCCATCCACCTGTGTGGGACCTCACCTGCACTCTGGCTATGGCCAGTGTCTACACTCACACCTGCCATAGTCACCACACTAGCCTGTTCAATGCAACCACCTGCCAACTGTCCACCATCTGTGCACACTGGTGATGGAGTATGTGTGGCCATTGTCACTGTGTGCAAGGATGGTGTGGACATGATGGTGTGGGATGCCAACCAATGGCACAGATTCAGCCCCTGACAACTCCATCTGTACCTCACTATTCCTGTCATCTTTGTCAGAGTCTGCAGAGATAATGACATCAGTTTCCAAAAGGGGGGAACCAAACCCCATCCCCACCTGTGAGGGGAAGACATATGTACAGTAATACCTGCACTTTGACATTGGCTGGTATATAAACACACACACACACACACACACACACACACACACACACACACACACACTCTTACAGGTGAGGTGGCACAAGTCAGTTACACAGACCACACATTACCCAAATGGTGACATACATGACACACAGCCCTTAACATCATGCATTGCATCCAGTTTTACTACATGTAACTAACAATATATATTTCAAGGGATACATGATCAGTGTTAGTATATGATGGCCATTCCCCAGCACAGACTGCACCCGTGTACACATCATTGCTGTTCACCTGTATAGCACGATGGCAAGTACTACAGAACATACCTCACAACTGTACATATCCTCATAGGATGTGTAGAAGTCTGGCTCATAAGTTTGCTCTATTTCTCATAGCCCCTGTGTTTCTCTGATACATAAGTGGGATGATCTGAAGAGTGACATCACTGATTAATGACAAACATGTGAGTGTCAGACCTCTAAACCAGCAGTGAATTGTTGGTCACACAATTCCTGTTACACAGTCATCCTTCTAAGCTTACAGTGGATATGATAAGTGTACACAACCCTGTGAACATGCCATGTACTTGTAATATACAAGATGAGACTACAATAATGCATTCAAATATGTTACCCACCTTTCATGTGACATATGACCTGTGCAATCCAATCGATAAACAAACACGTGTTACATGTAAAATATAATGACTGCAATATGTACAATATGGTGATTGCATAAGTGTGCACACCATTAAAATGATACATTGTTGAAGCACCTTGTAAGTGGCTTACAGCATTCACTCTTCTTGTGAAGGTGTCTATCAGCATGGCACATTCTGACTTGGCATTATTTGGCCACTGTTCCATGCAAAGGTCACCCAGCTCTGACAGATTGCAAGGGCAGCTCATGTGCACAGCCCTCGTCAGGTCACACTCTGTTTTTTCTATCTGGTGTAGGTCTAGGCTCTGGCTGCACCAATTCATAACCATGAGTGTGTTCATCTGGAGACATTGTTAGGTAGCTTTGGATGTATGCTTCAGTTCTTTGTCATGTTAAAGGCTGACACACCTCCCCATCCTCAGTGTTCTTGCGGATGTCTGATGGATTTTGGGCATACGTGGGTGTTATTTGGAAATGTTCAGAATTCCCACCACCATGACTACAGGCCCTATTCTGGCTTTGGAACAGCATCCCCACAGCAGGCCACTACCATTAGTGTGATTCATCATGGGGAAGTTGGTCTCCAGGTTATGCGATGTGTTGCTTTTTACCACACATACCTTTTGGTATTGTGGCAGTGAGGTCGATCCATAGTCTCATTACACCATAAAACATTTTCACACCTGCCTTTGTGAGATGTGATGTGCTACACTGCAACTTGTATCCACCCCTGGATGTTTTTGGTTTGGGTAAATGCTTCCATCCTCTGCCCCTACCCTATAGGTCAGATGTATGCAGAATACAGAAGAGTGTTCTCACAAGTAGTACACAACACCAGTACTAGCAAGAGATTCCTGCAACTCCCTCAGTGTTGCTGTATGTCCCCTGGCAACCTCCATGACCCGGTCTTGACATGTGTTGTCATCATTTCTGGAGGGACGTCAGGTTCTTTTCAACAGCACTGTTGTCCCATATTCAATCCACCTGTTGACAACTGTCTCCACTGTGTTCCATGGTGTATGGAATGCTGTGGTGATGTTGTCCTACCCTACTCTTAGCTGATACATTTCAAATATGAGATCCCTTTGCTGCTTTGTAAGCTGTCTGCAAGCCATGGCTGTTGCTGCAACTGAACAAATGTCATGATTATCCCACTTGGACAGTACTGTTATTTGGTGTTACTCAGAGTGCCTTTACTTGATGTAAAGTGTACCCAAGCAGACTGCATGTGGTCAGTTAATCATAAGCTGCTGCAATAACAAATTATTTGAAGGGTGTGCACACATATGCATCCAGCTTATTGTGAGGTTTGTATACTCCATATTTGGTGGCCAACAGATTGGTTTTACAGGTGAATTGTTCATATCATAGGCCACATTACAGTTTGGAAAAGGTGTGGACTGACATATTGTGGTCTCAATTTGTATATATATATATATATATATATATATATATATATATATATATATATATATATATATATATATCACGAACACCTGATATCTTAACAGGGGTGTGTACACTGTTTATATCTACTATTTGACAGTAATGTTTCACACATGTCCCTATATTAGGCCATTTTCCACCTATTTTGTTGGTCTCTGTCCAGAGGTCTTGCACTGACAAGGCATGAGGTATGCTACAGGAATGTTACATTCTCATCAGATAGGCCCCTGTGGTGACCACTGTGATACAATGTAGTTAACCCCAACACAAGTGAACATGCCCATAAAGTTGTGTGCATGGTACATTGCATGGCCTTCACATGCCTGGGGTATTGGCAAACCACAAGAGAACAATTGCATACTCACCAGCTGCAGACTGCTGTCCCATATGCAGACTGGAGGGACTTCGGTAGTTGTGGGAAGGAAGTACTGTCAGCAGACCCACATGTGGCATTGCTACAGGATGGATGCAGCATGTCTGCACATTTACAGTACAACCCCCAATACTATGAAATTTGCTGTCCTTCGCAATAGATGTGCACATCTGTGCATTAGAAAACCCCATTCACAACTGCAATCTGACCTGACACATGCATGTAGATACTCTACAATTACAAGTATGTCTGCTACATTAGTCTAGTAATCTACACTGGGGCCTCACCTGCATACTCCTCGTCCATTGTCTGGGTGCCAGCCACCTCCAGTATGTGGGGGTGGTCTGTACACTGATGTTGTACTGGGATCAGTGCCCCAAGGTACCTGAGGAGCTCCTCGGTGGATGTCAGTGGGGCTGCCAAGCCAGGCCCACATCTGTGGCTGTGTGCTCCATGACCACTGCAGCAGCCCTTTGCCGGGCATGGCATATGAGGTCACTTTCATGATGTTGGACCTACTTGTATGTACATGCCTGCAGGCCAACATTGTTTACCCTGTGGACAAGATCATCCCACAGGTCGGTCCTGTTCTGCAGATGTTGCTGGCTTCAGCCAAACATTATGGCATGGTTGTATAGTATGGTTTCTATGATTATATTTGCCTCAGTCACTGAGAAAGTTGACCTTTGCCGATGCGACATTGCATCTGGAAGACATAAAAAGGGAGACACATCACAGGACCTCATACATTTGACAACATTTTGTACAGAACCTGCACAGCTACATTGAATAGCAGTAGCCACCACTCACAACCACACCATACCCCTGTACTGTATCAACACTGTATCTGCTTGCATTCCACTGCTGGTCCTGAAGTGTCATATTCCCCTCAATGAGGACTAGTTAATTTCCTACTCCTGTACTCATTCATGTCTATGTTGAGGGATGACATTGGTCATCTTCCATGCAGATGGGGTGTGAATGGTCCCAAGGCTTGGTGTGATTACAGTGTATAATGGAGTTGGGAGCACATGTCTGAGTTCATGTAGGATGCAGACAGGGATGTCATCAGGTGCCATGGATACTTACATTTGTTGCCTTTCAGTAGGCAATATGTACCTGCTCACTGGTAATGAGGGGATGGGTGTGGGTGCTGTGCATATCCAGCTATAGTGCTGCTGAGCTTGGGGTGATGTTTGCCCTAAACCTATTTGCAGCAGGTTGCCTATAGCCATGTTGTGTGTGTGTATGTGGTCTGATTAGCCACTATTACAGGGTGGGTTGGTTTGCTGCTTCAGAGATTAAAGACATATGTGAAGATGGCCTTGTGATTGCCTTTGGTGGATGTGTCCAATTTGTACTCATAGTTAGCCTTACAGTATTCCACCTGTGACCTTAAATGCTTGATCATACAAAGGCTGACTTGATGCCAAGTTGGTGTGTGTTCCTGATTCATCCTGTATGGCCAATATAGGGACCACATCTGTGGTTTGTGTATTGCTGCTGTCCACCACAGGTGTTCAGCCTACCTTGAGGGGGGGGGGTTGATGTTATCCTGTTGGGTACTGCTGAGGCCATAAAGCTATATAGGTGCCCACATAGTATTGTGCTGTGGGCCTGGACACAGCTGCTAGTTCCAACATATGGTATGCCTTTCATGTGGGCCTTGCCTGTGCAAGGGACATTAAGGAGATGTGGGGGCTACAGCTTCACAAACAGTAGGTGTAAATACCTCACAGGACATGTGGAGACAGCCCAATAACATGGGAGACAAAGCTCCAGATTTTGATACAGATTGTATGTCATTACTGCTGTTTTATACATGGGGAGTTACTACATTGACAGGGTTTGTCTGAACATGCATTTACTGGGTGACTTGACATCTGACAGTGATATGCCTCTGACATACCTCTCAACTGGCATGTTGTCCACAGGCTGGCCAAATGTTTGCCTATTATGCTTGGCCTGTTCCTCGAACAACATCACTTTCTCTGAGGTTAGTAGGATAATGTGAGGATTGGGACTGTAGTCATTAAGTGCTGACATGTATTGTTGCTCCAGACATCATATCCTTCAGGATATGACATTACAAGAATACATGTAACAGCAGCTACTGTTTCAGTTTGTAAAACCATTATGTGTGATATGTCTTCTTTCCAGCTCCCTGTCCCACAAGTATGTCATACATTGTCCACATATCCTGTACTATGAGGTGCAGAGGTATGATATATCATTATTTACCAACTGCACTCCAGATATCATGCCAATGACCTGGCAGAACCCTGGCCATGGTATGCAGCGGTGGCAAGGGTTGTGGGCCCACACCCTGGTAATTCTGTGGAAATCTGCACATATGACAGTTATGTCTGTCTGGCCACTGTGAAAAGACTGCCAAGATTGTGTAGCAGTGTTGTGTGTATATGTTTGTTAGGCTGGGTAGGGAGTGTAGCAGCTGTGAGTGCCATACATGCTTTATCTATCTGACTCTGCATGCTGCTGCAGCTGCTGGTGGTCTACCAGGTCTGTATGCTTGTAGGGGCTGACTGTGAAATGTTGTGTAACACCTCAGGATTGTCAGTACACTGTGAATTCGGGCAGTATATGTAGGGGTAATGTGTGAGTGGCAAACAGCATGTGGCTGTTCACACAGTATTATACTGCTATGTTCAATTTGCTTATTGGTATGTCGCTGTGACTGTGGTGCACTTGTTTGGGGGTATGCACTTTCACACCAGTGTCTGTTATCCCCTAGTGTTACATCCCTGTAGTGCCTGTTATATTTGCTAATGCATGTGTACATCCCCAGAGCTGGACCTGGGTAGTGTTATATCAGTCTGATTATAGGTTGGACATTGCTCGGTAGCTCAGTGTAGTTTCCCTAATGTTGTGTTATGGCCACATATTCATAGGATGTCCAGTTATGTGACCTATATCATTGGTCTGGTCACCATAACTGTTAGGTATGTATGACACATCAATGGGATGATGTGGGGAATGAGGTCAGTAACTAATGAGAAGCAATTGAGTCCTGTAATTGTGATATTTCAGTTGATATATGTTAGGACATACACTGTTACTACATGAACATTCTCAGCTTATCTATTAACGTATTTTGGACATGTCCCTATTTTCAGGCCTTTGTTCCCTCACTTTGTCAGGATTAATCCACATTCATTGCACTAAGGGGTTCTGAGTATACCTCTCCACTGCCAGATTTTTCACAGAATGTCAAGATGTTTGGACCATACCTTTGTTCAGTTCCACAATTTATTTCTATTTGTCTGGTAAATCATGGTGATGATCCAAGGATTTATGTCAGTAAATAAATGACATGACATTTCAGTTTCCATCATCATATCCTTCAGTAACTGTCCGCTGAATATGTCTGTATATGTGGCCCACCCCCCTTTTACAGTTTAGAGTGATGGTTCTGAGATATAACTGCACTGCATGTCTTACACGCACATACACACACACACACACATATATATATATATATATATATTTTTTTTTTCCCCCTTTATATGTTTATATATGTATATCTATATTATAACTCTACATTTTCATATATATGTTTCATCAGACATATATATATATATATATATATATATATATATATATATATATATATATATATATATATATGTCTATATACAACACATGAAAGGTTCTACAAAGCTTTCTCCTAATGGTGTATGCCTCTATTGCAAGATATGTTTGAAAAAGCAGCATTCATTCTTACAGCTCAGCTGGTGTAGTGGTCCGTTTCTCTGACTATAATGTTCAGAGTCATGGATTCAGTACTTGTGACTGCTGCTTTTTTTTATTTTTTTATTAATCTTAAATAACCTGAATGCAGGATATGTTCATTAAAGTACTACACATTCTCACAGGTGAGATGGTGTAGTGGTATGTTGCTGTGATTTTAAAAGACAGCATCCCGCATTTGAGACTTGGCAGGGCTTACTATTTTGTTGCTGGGCAGAACAAGGTCTGATGGATACAGACTGATTAAGACACATTTATGCATATTATACGTATAATGTTATATTTAAGCAATAACCCATAGCTGGGTGTGGGTAATGCTAGATTTACCCACAGTTGGTGATGTTTGGTCACGAGGGCAAAGCCAGAGTGACCAAACAATGCCAACTGTGGGTAAATCCAGCATTGCCCACACCCAGCCATGGATTATTGCTATTATACAATGACATTATTTAAGAAAAACAATACTTACCTTTCTTATATAGTGTAATTGTATCATGCCTCTGTGATGGCCTTCTGCAGTTTTTCAATCTCCTGAAGCATTTCTGATGTACTGCGCATGCATAAGGGACATGCTCCCACACTTACACAGTACATCAGTGCTCTGTAGAGGTAGCAACAGAGATCTCCATTGCTTTTTTTTAACATATTTCGGTATGTTATGCAAGTTGAAAAACTTGTACAACATAGTGCGATATATTAAAAAAGCAACAGAGATCTTCCTTTCTCTGTTGAAAGGAAGATCTCCATTGCATTTTTTATGATATCTTGCTATGTTATACAAGTTTTTCAACTTGTAACACATAGCAAGATATGTTAAAAAAGCAACAGAGATCTTCATTTCTTCGTTGCTATCTCTGCAGTCAACAAAAAAAAAAAAAACAGGAGATATACAAATGGAAACAATCCAGGCAACCAACCTTTTTCCATTAGTATACTCTCGGATTTACAACAGCCAATCCGTTTGGGCTGGCCAATTAGCGTACTCATTTTTGTATGTTAATGGTCAGACATTGTATTATATAAAATGCATATTTATATACACATTATAATTTTATGTTTACCTTCCATGACATCCCCCTATGTGCTTTCATTACATTATATTCTTATGTGACTGTACAGTATGGGGCACGTGTGTTTATATGGGGGTTCACATCTTTTATACACTGACATCTTACTTTTGGAACTTCTACACTACCCTGGTTGACAGAAAAATAGTTGCTACATAAATTAAGTTTACTAAAATAATTTTAACACTACTTTCACATGGGAAAATAAGCTGTCTGTCTTGGGAACTTGAACAACGAACACATGCATGCAAAGCTGCGACTCTAACCACTACACTCTCTTGGCTTGAGAGTTTCACGCCTCTATTTTTATTTAGCTCCTATGGGATGTTTAAGCTGCAATGTACCCACCCACTTAGCTACACTTAAACATTCCTTAGGGCATTAAAAACAAGGGTACATTATTATTATTTTTTAGGTAATATGGGTGTGTATTGTGGTGTTCTGACAACTACTTGGGACTGTATTTATGACATAATGGCAATGATTGGGCTTTCAGGATTCTGTGCATGTTTCATGCTGATGCATGACATGTTCTCTATGGACTTTCTTGTTTCTGTGGTGCTGTGCTTGTGCTTATTTACGTTTGGGGGATGTATCCCGTTATGTGTGCATACCTCTCAACCTCTTAGAACAAGAAGTCTGGACATAGCCATAAATAAATGTGGGACAAAGGCCCAAACATAGGGACAATTTTTAAATATTGCTCTTGCCAATGTAAAAAGTTGATAGAATAACAGGCTTTGCACTGGCATGAATTTTCTGAAAGGCATAATGTCTGTAACTCAAATGTCTCTCGTTATTTTCCAACTTCAGTCTTTAATGCTTTTCCACTAATTTTCCAGATAGCCATCATTTTATAGACAGTGGATCATAAATATGAGGCAGATATCTGGACATTCTGTGAAAATCTGTATGGTTAAAAGGTATGTGTGTGCATTTGTACACATTTCCTGCTTCTGCAGGATGCAGATGTGCCATACGATCTATTTTACATTTCAGTGTCTGCAGACACTGAAATACTGGCATAATATTAGCTAAGCTCTAATATTATGCCAGTACAGCTTAGAAAGTGCCGTACAGCATTTTCTGAGCACAGGGTGTGTGTTTAGTGTCTGTGCACTGCTCAGACACACCCCCTGAGCTTGTACACGGATCGTGTTCATGTGGGGAATACAGCAGCGCAACTTCATTAATATGCAAGGCATGCTGCTCCTCTACATGGGCACGATCCGCTCCATGCAGGAATAGCACTATTCCTGCACAGAGTTTAATGAATCCAAGGGTCTGAGTACATCTTTCAACAATGCAAGCAAATATAACTTTGCTACCTCATTCTTTATTGTAATGCCATCTCATATCCATTTCTCCAGTGTTAATGGCTTCATTTTATTTTTTACTGTATCACTATCTGTAGACTATTTGCATTTTGAAGTGTGGGGACACACCTTTGGAGTTGTAAGTACTGTGTGTGAAATGCCAGCTTCATCTGTCATATATTTTTGCCTATCCAGCCATCCACAACCCCTTTTTCCTATTTTTGCACATGGGGTCATGTCAGGGTGTCACTTCAACAGTGATAATCATCTAAAGCCAACGTTTACATCACCTGGTGACTAGCCCTGCCGAGTATCTTTTAACAAATATATTGTCTACTGCTGCAAGACACCACCATTGTTAATTAATATTATCATGAGCACACAATGTTTAAAACAAAGTATTTGCTTACTTCTAAGCTGCAATATTTTGTTGTCCAGCCTTACCAGTTGATGCACATATGCATTAGTGAGAAGCTGTATGTAACAGATGTGTGTGCTAGTAACTGGAAAAGGGCAGATAAGGATGTTCTTGTGTAAGTGTGGTAGTTGGTGTAGAGGATTCAGGCTCTTGTTTGTTGTAACTCAGGTACAGGGTTTGAGCCTGAGCATATTAATTAACCTTGGAGGGATGTGCTATGAGATGATTTGGCTCACATTTTGTCTGACAGCCACTATGCATTATTTGGACATGAGTATCAGAATTTGTCTTGGGTATGAAAACTTTGATTAGCTCATTTTTACTTTACTCTGTGGTATCATTTTTACTATTTTGATTTTCTTGCGGTATTAGAATAAATGCCCTTGCCTATTCTAACTCTTTCCCCAGCATTATATATAAACTGCTTTTAGAATACCTTAACTGTGATTTCTGATGCAGACTTGTGTATCATATTTCTTCCATATTCAAAGTTATCCTTTTCTTGTTCCTGATATTAAAATGTGTTCGCCAGAAGTGCACATATTAGCAGTATAGGACTAAAATGGGAATTGCAAACCTTCTGTACACATGGATGAAAGAAATATCACATTTCTCCTGGCAAATTTCTTCCTCAGATACTCCATTATTCTTCTCACTTTCTATGTTTCTTTGTCACAGTGCTTACTTGTCTGTATGATAGCAGGCAAGTATTACCTCAAGTCAGTTTTATTTGTACTGTTTATCAAACTACAGTCATGTAAAAAATACAGGGATGCTTTCAGCTTCTATTTTTTGTTTCTCTTTTTTATTGTTTCTCCCTTCTGCCTGCCAACCATCACCCGCCCCCCACCACTGACCAGTCAGCCACTCATTCCCTTTCCCCAGGGTGATAACTAGCAAAGAGGGACTGTCATTTAGGTAGCCATCAGGGACTTTTCTTGTAAACCCTAACAATCTTCCCCTTGACAGCTAACATGCATGGTCATGTGTGAGGGTCCCTCAATGACCTCCCATCTGGTAGACTTGCAAGATTCAGTGCATGCCATCCTCAGAATGCAATGTCTCCTCAGAAAGTTATTGATGAAGCAGCTTGGCAGGAGTGGAGCATGTGTCCCTGGTTGACTCTCTACATACCTCTCTGTAATCTTCAGTGAGATCAAACAATTATGTGGCATAGAAGATTTCTACCCTAGGATGGCATAGATGTATGTCAATGCCACTCATTCTACACAGACTCCTCCTGGCCATGAGCATATATTTGGGTTTTTTGAGTCACAGTTACAAAATCACAAAAAGCCCTGTCAGTGTGCTTTGTATCTTACAGGCTGCTGACAGGCAACTTGTGCCTGGCCTGCAGAGTGGTCTCTGACCCTGCCCTGGTGAAGATGCTCCACATCTGCAGATCAAATGAGAAGGATGTCACTCATGAGGATCTCAATCTAGCCTGTGACATTAACAGAACATGCTGAAGCAATAGACATAGATATATCTCCCAGAGATTGCCAGTCCTCTGGAATAGGCTCAGAGTTCATGTGGAGCAGAGCTCTTCAATGGCCCTATAAAAGTGCAACCTGGACAACTGGGTGGGAGAGTGCAAATTCACTCAGTGGGGTGGCACCTCTGTCCCTTATAGACAGGGGAAGTGGGTGCTTATCATAGACTTCCTATGTGAACAATGACCATCTAACCAAGGTCAATGTGAGAATGTGGGTGTAACATGGCTAGACTTGTAAAGGCCCTAGGGCCATTGGCCTAGTAACCGCCTATGAACCAATGAACGTTGCCACAGTAGGATTTCCTACACTGAATCCTTCACTTTGCAGGTAATCCATAACTCTAGTTTCTATTTCGTTAAATTTCCCATTATTAATCCTCTTTTCTACTTTCCCCCTTTGTTTTCTTATTTTTTGTATTGTAAAATTTCCCATATCCGTATGTGTTTGCCTGTAGTTCTCTACAAATATATGTGTCTATATCATGTTATCAAAAGTTTACTTAATCAAATCAATAAAGGTCGAACTTTATTGATCGATTAACTAAAACATCGAATAACATAAAAAAAAAAAAATTTTAAAAAAAACCTAAATGGCGTAGGAAGGGGGGCACCCCCCACAACCCCCCTACTTAAATATACCAACTCTGAGACCACACTACATTGAGGTAAATGGAAATCTCCCCTTAGGGAGATTTGCACGATGTTCTTCAGTTTCGATATTGTTGTGCCGACAATATCAGGCTCGACATTGTCAGCTTATGACAACGTGAAGTAGACCCAGATATCTTTGGTGCCACTTTTTTGTATTGACTTGCTTTGCTTTCTCCTTAGCATAAATATTCACCATATTAAATTTCTTTGTCTTTCTCATGTCTGTATTTCTTCTTCAGATGTCTCCCAGTCTTTGTGTTTCTCATTACTTTGGGGGTCCAATATTCTATCATACTGTGATATAACCTGTGACTTTCTACACTAAACCCTTCAATTTGCAGGTATTCCTTAACTTTAGCTTATATTTGTTTATCTTCAACTTTACTAATCTTCTGGTTTGCATTCCCCTTTGTGATTTTATTTTTTGTATTGTGAAAGTTTCTGTATCTGGATACCTTTGCCTGTACTTTGCTTCAAATGTCTTTGGAGCTACTTTTTTTGTATTGGTTACTTTGGCTTTCTCTTTTGCACAAATATTGCTGTATATGAGATCTCTCTTTCCCATGTCCATGTTTATTTTTTATGCCTTTCAAATATCTGTAGGTTTTGTTCTTTATATTTTTGTACCTCCTCTGTTGCTTCTTTTTCCAAACACCCTGAAGTTTCTTTGTCTATATAATGTTTTTCTTGTATTTGTTGTATTAATGAACACAAATTAGCATTTAAAGCTTTTGACAGTTTTTGTTGAGTAAGTATTTTTCTTTCCTCTAATTTCTCGCTTAATCTTTTTGAATATCTTCTATTTGGAAATTCTGGTCTTGTTGCATAATAGTAACAATATA